>NW_027415067.1:0-12120 GCF_964106895.1 Numenius arquata
GGCGGGGGCCGGGCGGGCGGGCGCGCGGTAGCGGCCCGGTGGAGCCCAGCGGCGCGGCCCGGCCCGGCCCGGCCCGCAGGTACCGGCGGGGGAACCGGGGGGAGACCGGGGGAAACCGGGGGCTGCTCGTGGCCCCGGGGCCGGAGGGAGCTGGCCGGGTGTAGGGCCTGTGGGGCCGGCTGCGGGGTCTGTGGGGCCGGGCGTAGGGGCCGGGCCGTCTATAGGGCCTGTGGGGCTGGGCATAGGGCCTGGGCCGGCTATAGGGCCTGTGGGGCCGGACATAGGGCCTGGGCCGGCTATAGGGCCTGTGGGCCGGGCCTAGGGCCTGTGGGGCCGTCCATAGGGCCTGTGGGCTGGGCATAGGGCCTGGGCCGGCTATGGGGCCTGTGGGGCCGGCTATAGGCCTGTGGGGCCAGCTATAGGGCCTGTGGGGCAGGGCGTGTAGGGTATATAGGGCTGGCTATGAGGTGTATAGGGCTGGCTGTGCAGTGTATAGGGCCGGCTATAGGGCTTGTGGGGCTGGGTGTAGGGCCTGTGAGGCAAGCTATAGGGCCTGTGGGCAGGGCGTGTAGGGTATATAGGGGCTGGCTATGAAGTATACAGGGCCTGTGGGGCCGGGGTGTAGGGCCTGTGGGGCTGGCTATAGGGCCTGTGGGGCCGGCTATAGGGCCTGTGGGGCTGGCCATGGTGTGTAGGGTGCTCAGGGCCGGCCGGGGGTGTCTCGGTGGCCCGGCTGACATTTGCTGGTGCCCCCATTTCCACCCCAGGGTTTCCAGCCCCAGAGGGACGGGGTTGGGGGGCGGTGGTGTGTGTGTGTGTGGGGAGGGTGGGGGGGCGGTTGTGGGGTGCAGGGAGCCATGGGGCAGAGGGCGGTTCAGCTGGTCAAGGTCCCCAGGCACACGTGGGGCAGAGGTTGCCGGGGGACATGTTGCTGCCTGGGGGACCCCCCAGCGCTTCCCTGCCTTTGGGGCACGGCCGTGGGGCGGGCTTGCCCCATAGCCGGCAACCGGTTCCTCCTGCCCCACTGTGTGTGTGTCTGTGTGTGTGTGGGGGGGTCCTGCTTCCCCCCACAGTCATCACTTCCCCTTTGGCCGCCCCACGGTGGGGCCGGTTCCTGCTCCCACGGGGACCCCCCCCCTCCCTGGGGCTGCCCGCGCTGGGGGTCACCGGGGGGGGGGTGTGTGAGGGGGGGTGAGGGGGGTGTGGGGTGTGGGGGGGGTGGTGGTCCGTGGGGACCATTGGGGCGGCTCAAGGGACCCGTCACCCAGCACCCTGCCGTGTCCCCCTGGCTTTCAGTGGGGGTGCCCCACTGCGGGGCAGGGAGAGGACCCATGGGAGAGGGGAGGGGGGGGGAAATGTGTGTGTGGGGCCCCCCCCCCGCCAGTTTCACCCCACCGGAGGCGGGTGGCAGGAAGCTAAATCGGGAGCCGGAGCTGCGTCTCGACCGTCGTCACGTGGCCCTGGGCTAAAAATATCCTGAGTGGCCCCCCCCACCCCCCCCAGCCCCCCCACCCACGTAGGGCCGGGGGGGGGGGGTCCCGGGGTCCCCAGCTGGGGGTCGGGGGACAGGCTCCAGCGCCGCCCTGTCCCTGTCCCTGCCGGCACGGGGGGATGCTGGCACGGTCCCAGCGGGGTGTGTGATCCGCCCCCCCCGCCCCCCGGGATAATTGGGGGGGTCGTTTCTCCTGGGGTCGTGGGGCCACCGTGGTGTCCCTGCTTGGGGTCCCTGGGGTGGGGGTTGGCACTGGTTTACACACACACACCCCCCTCTCTCCGGTGTGGTTGGGGCAGAGCCGGTGTTGTGCCCCCCCCACACACACCCCGGAGGGGGGGTGACGGCCGCGGGGGGGGGTGACGTGGGTGTTCACGGCCTCCTCGCCTGCTTCCTTCCCCTTTCCCGCCCGCCCTGCGCAGCTCCGGCCGCCCCCGCGGACCCCCTTCCTGCGGCCCCCCCCGGGCAAGCTGGGGACACTGGGGACACTGGGGATGGGGGGGGAGGGGGGGGCACGGAGGGGACAGTGGCCGGGGCTTGGAGCCACCGAGCTGAATGGGGGGGGGGGGGGGGGGCCACGCTGCAAGGGGGGGGGGGGGTGTCCTGTCTCAGAGGTGCTGCCCGAGGGGTGTCGCTGTGCTGAGGGTGGGGTGCGCTCTGTGTGTGTGTGTGTGTGTCCCCCCAAAGCCGTGGGGGTCCCCATCACATCGCGGCGTGACCGGAAGCCTCCTCCCTTCCCGTCCCCATCAGCTTTCGCCCCGTCAGCTCCTCCGTGCCCCACGGCCACCAGCTCCGCCGTGGGGCACCCCACGCTGTCAGCCTGCTGGGCCAGGAGGAGCTTTCCCTGCTCTGTGGGGCGCCGGAGGGAGGTGGGGGTGTGTGTGTGTGTGTGTGTGTGTGTGTGCGCGCTATGGGGCAGGGTTGGGGTGTCACCCATCCCTCTCCGTGTGTCATCGTGTGTGTGTCCGTGTCCCCCGTCCCCCAATTTCCAGATGCCGTGAGCCATGTCGGACGAGAAGCCCCCGCAGCTGGTGGATTATTTCGTGGTGGCCGGACTGACGGACACCTCGCGGCCGTTGGAGGAGGAGAATCAACAGCACCGGGCGGCCCGGCCCAGCGAACCCATCACCGACGTGGCCGTCATCATCCGCTCGCAGGGCGAGGAGGTGCCCCACGGTTTCACCTGCATCGAGACCACAACCTCGGGTCACCCCGTCGACCTCAACGCCGGGCTGCTCAACAACCCCCAGATGTTCATATGCTACAAGCGGAGCCGGGACAAACCCCCCCTCATCGAATTGGGGTGAGCGCCTTGGGGACGGGGACGGGCTCTGAGTTTCGGGGGGGACGGGACACACGCGTGAACTCCCCGAGGGTTTTTCACCCCTTTTTTCCCCCCCTTCGCCGCCTCCAGGGTGCACTATGAGGGTAAGGATCGCCCGAAGCCGGGCTATAAGATCCTGGACACGACGCCCTACAGTCGCTCGGCCAACCTCAATTCGGGGGGGCCGGGACATCAACGCACCTTCCTGACCTACCGGCGGGCGGCCGAACCCCACGGCCACAACACGTTGGGGGTCACCGACATCTGCCTCATCATGCCCAGCAAAGGGGAGAGCACCCCCCACACCTTCTGTCGGGTGGACAAGAACCTCAACACCAGCATGGTGGGTCCCGGCGTCGGCGTCATGTGTGTGTGTGTGTCCCACCCCCCCCCCCCCAAACCCCCCCAACCCCTTTTTACCGCTGCCGGGATGTCCCCCCACCCCCCGGCCCCCACACTGACCCCCAGCTCCGTTCCCTCCTTGCAGTGGGGTCCTGCCCTCTTCCTGTGCTACAAGATCGCCATGGCCAAGGCCAACACGCTGGTCTACGAAGCAGGTAGGGGGCTCTCCTGGTCATTTTTTGGGGGGGCTGTTGGGGGGGGTGGGCCTTGGCAGGCTGCTGAGCGCCCACCCAGCCTCTTCCTGGGCAAAACCATGAAGCGAGGCTCCTCCTTCTGTCCGTCTGTCCGTCCAGGGCTGCTGGGCCGTTACCCGGAGCAGGACAGCGAGTCCTTTCCCCTGCCCGATTCCGTGCCCGTCTTCTGCTTGCCCATGGGGGCCACCATCGAGAGCTGGCCGGCCGACACCAAGTACCCCTTGCCCGTTTTCTCCACCTTCGTGCTGACGGGCGCCTCGGGCGACAAGGCAGGAGGGGGTCGGGGCTCCATGCTGGCTGGGGGGCAGTTTTTTTTTGGGGGGGTGGGGGTGGGGGTGGGGGTGTTCTCCCACCCTTACGCCCTTCCCTTTCCCACGCAGGTTTACGGGGCGGCCATCCAGTTCCACGAGGCGTTTCCTCGGGAGAGGCTGTCGGAGAAGCAGAGCCTTCGCCTGGGGCTACTGAGCGTGGTGGACCGGCGGCCCGTGGCCGGTCGCTCGTTGCAAACCCGTAAGAGCATCTGCGTCCTCTCCCACTGGCCCTTCTTCGACGTCTTCCGCAAGTTCCTCATGTTTATCTACCGCTACTCCATCTCGGGGCCCCACGTGCTGCCCCTTGAGACGTGAGCGCTGGGGAGGGGAGGGGACACACACACGCACACACAGACACAATGGGGGGGTGACCTTCTGTCACCTCTCTCCCCCCTCCTTCCCTCCGCTGACGTCCCCCTCTGCCTGCAGGCACATCTCGCACTTCATGCACAACGTCCCCTTCCCGTCCCCGCAGCGGCCGCGCATCCTGGTCCAGGTGAGTCATCGTGTGTGTGTGTGTCCCCCGTGCGTGCCCCCCCCGCCCCCCACATCGTCCCCGTCCCTTTGCTGGCTCCCCCTCAGCTCACCCTGTCCCCGTGTGTCCCCCCCCCTTATCCCCCCCCCCCTCCCCCAGATGTCCCCGTACGACAACTTGCTGCTGTGCCGGCCCGTGTCCTCCCCGCTGCCGCTCAGGTAGGGACGGCTCTGGGGGACAAATACACATGGGGAGGGGGACACGGGGCAGCTGAGTGATGTGTGTGTCCCCCGTGTGTCCCCCCCCCGCCAACAACTACCTCAACAGCGGCGCCAGTTTCCTGACCCTGCTGCAGAACCTGGGCCCTGACAACGCGGTGGCGCTTCTGGTGGCCGTGCTGACCGAGCAGAAGCTGCTCATCCACTCCCTGCGCCCCGACGTCCTGACCAGCGTGGGCGAAGCCCTGGTGGCGGTGAGTGCCGGGGGGGGGAAAGGGAAGGGGACGACACGACACCACACACACACACACACACACACACGCACGCACACGCGTGCGACAACGCGCCGCGGCGCCGGGGGAAATCCCCAACCCCGGCCCCGCGGCGCTGATGGCCCTTGTCCTGTCCCCCAGATGATCTTCCCCCTGCGCTGGCAGTGCCCCTACATCCCGCTGTGCCCGCTGGCGCTGGCTGACGTGCTGTGTGCCCCCGTGCCCTTCATTGTAGGCATCCACTCCAGCTACTTCGACCTCTACGAGCCCCCCAGGGACGTCATCTTCGTCGACCTGGACACCAACACCATCTTCCAGTGAGTCACCCCCTTCCTTCCTCCCCCCCCCCTCTCCCCCCCGTCCAGTTTTTAGCCACAAAGCGGGGAGGACGTCGGGGGTCCTACCGGCCGCCCTCCCCTCGTCCCTTTTTGTGTCCCCCCCCCCCCTCCCCGCTTTCTAGGAGCGAGGAACGCAAGCTGTTGTCCCCCCGCTCCCTTCCCCGCCGCCCCTGCAAGGTGCTGCTGGCCTCGCTCCACGGCCTCTCCCAGCAGCTGGATGAGAGTGAGTGGGGGGTCCTGGAAGGTGGGGGGGGGGGGTAGGGGGCACACCCCCCCCCCGCTGTCTCCTCTCCCTAATTTTTATACACACGCGCACACCCCCCCACACCCCCCCTCTACACGCTTTGTTTTGGCAGTGTACAGCGGGCCGGGGGAGGAGGCGTCGCTGGAGCTGCTGCTGAGCGACGCGGAGGCGGCGCGGGGCCGACGAGCGCAGCTGGAGCTGGAAGCCAGGGCGGCTTTTCTGCGTTTCATGGCCTGCGTCCTGCGGGGATATCGTTCCTTCCTGCGCCCCATCGCCCTGGCGCCCGCCCCGGCCGGCCGCGACGCCGGCAGCCTCTTCGCCCTACAGGGTGGGCCGTAGGGGAAAAGTGGGGTGATGGGGGGGGGTGGTGGTGATGGTGGTGTCAGCTGGGTTTAATCCCCCCCCATCCCACCCTTTCCACCTCCTCCAGGGTTCCTGAAGTCCCGGGAACGGGCGTACCACCGGTTTTACGGGCAGCTCCTGCGCACCCAGCTCTTCACCCAGTTCATCGAGGATTGTTCCTTCGCCAGCGACCGAGACCCCTGCCTGGAGTTTTTCGACACCTGCGTGGATAAGGTGGGTCCTGCCCCCTCCACGCCGTGGCCCTGTGTCGTCCCCTCCGTCCCCCCACCCCGGTGACACCCCCCGTGTCCCCTCCCCAGGTGCAGGTGGAGCTGGAGAAGCCGGAGGACACCCCCCTGATGGAGCTGGATGACCCGCGGGGGGGCGAGCACACCGTCTTCATCACCCCCCCTGAGCAACCGGCGGGTCCCGACGGCTCCGAGCCGCCTGCGCGGTACCGGTGAGACCCCCCCCGGCCCCCCACAACCCCTCCGCCCCCCAGATCCCCCCAACTCAGCCTCTACTTGCCCCCCCCGGGCAACCGGCGGATCCCGATGGCTCCGAGCCACCCGTGCGATACCAGTGAGACCCCCCCGACCGCCCCCAGCCCCTCTGCCCCCCAGGTCCCCCCAACTCAGCTTCTGCTCCCCCCCACCCCCAGCTATGATGGGTTCCCCACCCTGCGCCCCGAGCTCCTGGAGCCCCCCCGGGACCCGTTGGTGGCCCAGCTGTGCCAGGCCAGGAGCAGCGCCCCCAGTAGCCCGGCCCCACGCAGGACCAAGCAGGTGAGTGGGGCCAACACTGCGATGAGTTGGCCAGGCCTCAGCAGGGACGGGACAGTGAAGGGGGCAAGACGCTGGCTGCCCCCCCCCCCCCCTCCCCCCCCAGCTCCCTCCTCTTCCTCCCCTCGTTCCCAGGAGATGAAGGTGGCCCAGCGCGTGGCCCAGAAGTATTCCTCGGTGCCCGACATGTGGGCCAAGTGCCTGCTGGGGCACTGCTACGGCCTCTGGTTCCTTTACTTGCCCACCCACGTCCGCGCCGCCCCCGCCAAGCTGCGGGCCCTCCAGCTGGCCTACGACGTCCTGCGCAAGATGGAGGCTCACAAAGTGGTGCTGCCGGATGAGGTAGGGGGCGTTTGGGGCAAGGGAGGGGGGGGGGGGGGGGTTCTTGGGGAGGAAGGGGGTGCTGTGGCCATCCCTGATCGCCCCTGGTTGCCTCCCCCCCGCCCCCCCCCCAGGTTTGTTACCGCATCCTGATGCAGCTCTGCGGGCAGTACGGGGAGCCGGTGCTCTCCGTGCGGGTGCTGCTGGAGATGAAACGAGCCGGCATCGTCCCCAACACCGTCACCTACGGCTACTACAACAAGGTGACGGTGGGGGTGGGTGGGGGGGACGACGACGCACACTTGGGGGGCACCAGGAGGGTTCCCCGAAAGCACCTAACTGTGTTTTGTTTCCCCCCCCCCCAACCTCACAGGCGGTGCTGGAGAGCAAGTGGCCGGCGGGCACCCAGGGGGGGCGCCTGCGTTGGGCCAAGCTCCGCAACGTGGTGCTGGGGGCCGCCCAGTTTCGGCAGCCCCTGTGGCAACGGGAACGTCGGGCCGCCGCCACCGCTGCCCCCCCAGGTAAGGTGGGGATGGGGGGGGTCGGGGGGAGACGCTCTCTCCCCGCTGACATCCCCTTTGTCCCCTCCTGCAGGTGGCCGAGCCCCCCCGGCGCCCCGTCCCAGCCTGCAGCGACAGACCACCTGGGCCGGGCGCAGCCTGCGGGACGCCCCCCCGGCCCCCCGGCTGGTGAAGAGCGGCAGCCTCAGCTTTCCCGGTGGCACCCAGGTTGAGGGGGGCCGGGGGGGGCCGGGGGAGCCCCCCGCTACCCATCCCCCGCTTCTTCCCGTAGCCCCAGACCCGCTGCCCCCCCGGTTGCGGGGTCCCCCCGGCTCTGCCGACGGGAGCCTTTCGGACATCAGCTTCGCTACGGATGAGAGCGACCGGGCGGACGAGGGGCCGGGGGGGTCAGGGGGGGCGTCGGGGGGTACGCCGAGGCGGGGGCTGGCCGCCAAGCTGCAGCAGCTGCTGTCCCCTGGCAAACGGCCCCCCCTCCGGCCGGCCGCCAGCACCGAGCTCCCCACGGGATCCCGGGACGCCGCCGCCGTCCCACGCCGGGGCTCCGAGCAACGGGACGGGGACCCCCAGCCGCGTCGCAGCCCCGCCGAGACCCTGCTGCGCCCACGGGAGCGCCCCGAATCCACCGCTTCCGAGGTACCCGGCTCGGAGCTGTGGTTGTCCGTCCGTCTGTCCATCCCGTCTGTCCCCGCTGATGGTGCCTGTCGTGTCCCCCCCCCCTTCCTCCCCAGAGCTCCGTCTCGCTGGGCAGCGAGTTGGACCTGTCGGACACGTCGGTGGGCAGCACCGGTGTCCCCAAATCCGCCGAGCCACCGGCCGACGGGGCAAGCGGGCAGGAGCCGCCGGCCGTGGAGGTGAGTCGGGGACTGGGGGGGGGGGGGGGGTGTCCCGTCCCACCGTGGCCCCCCTGCCCCCGCTTCAAGCCTTTGCTGGGGTGGGGGGGGTGTGTGTGTGACGGTGCCGCTGTCACCGGCCAGGTCCTGCTGTCCAGCTGCTCGCGGTGCCAGGGCTGCGGGGCGCTGGTGTACGACGAGGAGGTGATGGCGGGCTGGACGTCCGACGACTCCAACCTCAACACCACCTGCCCCTTCTGCGGCCGCTCCTTCGTCCCCTTCCTCAGCATCGAGATCCAGGATTTCCAGCAGCCCCCCAGGTGGGACTTCCCTCCCCTACACCCCCGTGTCCCCCGTCCTCCGGGAGAAACCCTCCTGTCCCCCGTCCTTGGGGTCCCCAGCACCCCTCTTTGCTGCCCACCAGTGTTCCCAGCACCCCTCTTTGCTGCCCACCAGTGTCCTCCCTTCCTCTCATGCTCTGGGGGAAGACCCTAATGTCCCCCATCCTTCCTGGTGTCCCCAGTGTCCCCAACGTCCCTCTTTGCTGCCCACCAGTGTCCCCTGTCCTCTGGGGGAAGACCCTAATGTCCCCTATCCTCCCTGGTGTCCCCAACATCTCTCTTTGCTGCCCACCAGTGTCCCCTGTCCTCTGGGGGAAGACCCTGATGTCCCCCATCATTCCTGGTGTCCCCAGTGTCCCCAACTTCCCTCTTTGCTGCCCACCGGTGTCCCTTGTCCTGTCCTCAGGGAAAAAAACTTACGTCCCACGTGGTCTCCAGTGTCCCTGGTGTCCCCAACGTCCCTCTTTTTGCCCACTGCTGTTCCCCAACCTTCCACCCTCTTGGAGAAAACCCCAATGTCCCACACCCCCCATGGTGTCCCCAGTGTCCCTAACCCCCCTCTTTGCTGCCCACCAGTGTCCCCCGTCTTTCCATCCTCTGGGAGAAAACCCTCATGTCCTGCATCCCCCCCGGTGTCCCCAGTGTCCCCAGTGTCCCTAACTGGTGTCCTTCATCCTCTGGGGGGAAACCCTAATGTCCACATCCGCCCTCATGTCCCCCATGTCCCCAGTGTCCCCAGTGTCCCTAACCCCTCTCTTTGCTGCCCACCTGTGTCCCCCATCCTTCCATCCTCTGGGGAGAAACCCTAATGTCCACATCACCCTGGTGTCCCCAGTGTCCCCAGTGTCCCTAATTGGTGTCCTTCCATTCTCTGGGGGGAAACCCTAATGTCCACACCCCCCTGGTGTCCCCAGTGTCTCCAGTGTCCCCGGTGTCCCTTTGCTGCCCACCAGTGTCCCCCATCCTTCCATCCTCTGGGAGAAAACCCTAATGTCCTGTATCCCCCCCAGTGTCCCTAACTGGTGTCCTCCCATCCTCTGGGGGAAACCCTAATGTCCACATCCCCCCTGGTGTCCCCAGTGACCCCAGTGTCCCTAACCCCCCCTCTTTGCTCCCCACCGTTTCCCTCCAACCTTCCATCCTCTGGGCAAACCCCTAATGTCCCCTGTCCCATCCCCCTTTCCATAACCCCCCCCCCCTCCTCTTCTTTGTCACCCAGTGCCACCGAGGACGGCTCCCTCCCTCCTCCCGCCTCGCAGGGACCGGTGCTCAGCGACCGTCGCCGCTGCCTGGCCCTGGACGAGGCCGAGCCGGAGCCGGAGCTCTGTAACGGCTGCCCGGACGCGGCGGTACGGAGCCGGGACACGGAGCTCGGGGGTGACAACCATCCCCAGGGGTGTCCCAGCAACGTGTCACCCCTGTCACTCACCCCATCCTCCCCCTCCAATTAGGTGCCACGGCGGTCGGAGAGGGTGGCTTTCGCCTACCTGAGCCCCTTGGTGCTGCGGAAGGAGCTGGAAAGTTTGGTGGAAAACGAAGGGGGGGAATTCCTGGCGCAGCCGGAGCTGGTGGACAGTCACCCCATCATCTACTGGAACCTCGTCTGGTACTTCCAACGCCTGGGGCTGCCCAGTAACCTCCCCCGCCTGCTACTGGGCTCCCAGCACGTCGCCCCGGCCCCGCAGGTAAAACTGGGGGAAGAGGGGGGCGCTATAGGGAGGGGTTTTGGGGGGTTGCCCCCAGCCTGGTGCCCACTTTCCTGTCCCGCAGACGCAGCCCCCCGAGTCCCCCTGCGTCCGCATCCGGCTGCTCTGGGACGTCCTGGCCCCCGAGCCCGACAGCAGCCCCCCGCTTTACGTCCTCTGGCGGCTTCACAGTGAGTTGGGAGGGGGGTGGGAGAGAGGGGGGGGGGGACACAGCAGTAGGTATCGGGGTGACGCTGATCCCCATCTCTATTCCTCTGTCCCGACCGTCCCCCCTCCACAGGTAACGTCCCCACCCGGCTGCGGTCCTGGCGGCCCCACGGCCACCCCTTCTCGCTGGCCTTCCTGGAGGCCGTGCTGAGCCACGTGGGGCTGAGCGAGGTCCACAAGGCCATCGCCCTCTTCCTGGAGACACTGGCGGAGCCGGGGGGGCCCCGACACCTCCAGAGGTAGGAGCTGGGAACACACACCCCCCACACACACCCCGGGACCCCCTTATATCATCACCGAGCTGGGTTTACCCCCCCACCGCCCCCCTCCCTCATCGCTCTTCCTCCCCAGGAGCATCTACCGGGAAATCCTCTTCCTCACGCTGGCGGCGCTGGGCAGGGACCACATGGATATCGGTACGGAGGGGGGTCTTGGGAGGGGGGGGGGGGGGGTTTAGGAGAAGGGGGGAGGGGGGGAGCCAGGTAATGCTGGTGTGTTTATGGTCCCCCCCCCTTTCCACCCTTCCTTCTCCTTCCCGGCCTTCGCAGCCGCCTTCGACAAGAAGTACAAGTCGGCCTACACCAAACTGGCGGGGAGCCTGGGCAAGGAGGAGCTGCGGCGGCGGCGGGCGCAGCCCCCCAGCTCTAAAGCCATCGACTGTCGCAAGAGCTTCGGGGCCACCCTCGAGTGCTAGAGACCCCCCCCCACTTCCTCACACACACACCCCACACCCCCCCCCCCTTCTCCCTCCTGGGCGGGGGGGGAGGGGGGCAAGGGGGCCCAGCCCAGCCCCTCCACACCCCGGCTCACAAAGGGTTTTATATGTCAGTATTAATATATTTTTATTTATTTATCCTCATGTCGTGTCCCCCCCCCAACCCCCCAATCATCTCCGCCCTGTCACCGCCTGCCTGTGCCCCCCCGGGGGAGGGGGGTGTTGGGGGCCATCGGGGGGTAGGGGATGGGGTAGGGGTGGGGAAGGGATTTTGGGGGGAGTTTTGGGGGGTTTTGGGCCCCCCCCCTCCCCTCGCACTGTGCAATAGGAAACGCCCCCCCCCCCCCGCCCCCAAGCCCCGGGGGTCTGTAAATAAAAGCCGCTGCGGTATTTTCCCTACTGCCTCCCCAGGTGCTTTCTTGGGGGGGGGGGGGGTGTCGAGGGGGAACGGGGGGGGGGGACAGGGAGAACCCCTGGGGGTGCGGGCGGCGCCATGACACCATCGAGATTTGGGGGGGGGGGGGGGGGGGGAAGAGGTGCCAGAGCGTTGGCCTGCGGCCACGGCGGCCATCTTAGGGCCTGGCGGAGGCCTCGGGGCTGAGGCGAGGCCTTGCCGGGGCACGGTCGGGGCCGTGGGGGGCCGGGGGGGGGGTTGCCTACCCAGTACCGGGGCCTGCACCCGCCCCCCCACCTCACCGTGACGGCGTCGCGCCGGGCCACGTGCCCGCCGGTGCTGGGCGCCACGTGGGCCGGGGGCGGGTACGGCGGCCGCGTTGGGCCCAAATTCCTTCACACCCTCCTCCCTCCCCCGCCCCCCCCACCCTTCCCGGGGTGTGTGCGGGGGGTGGTTTTTTTTGCCCGCCGACACCGCGCGCGGCCGGCGGTACCCGGATGTCCAGGCTCGGGGACCCATTAAAGGCGCCCCGCGGGGAAGCTCGGCGGTTTCCCATTGGCGAAACCGCCCGTCAATCTCGGCGCCCGCCCGCCAATAAAAAGAAGGAGGCCGGCCTGATGGGGAAGCCGGAGGATTCGATTGGCTAAACGTCGCGTCCGTCGCCGCGCCGCGCCAATGGGCGTCGCGCCTG
>NW_027415068.1:0-12314 GCF_964106895.1 Numenius arquata
GAGGAACGAGCCGACGCCGGCTCGGGAACCCTCCGCCCGCCGCCCCCCCCGGGCTGGCCGGCCACCGGCACCGGCCACCCGCGCTCTCCCCCGCGCCGCGGCGGGCTCCGGCTTAGGGCCGGAGGGAAAAAGGACGAGGCGACGCCGCCTCGCCCGCCGGCAACCCTCTCTCCTCCTCGGCGGCACCCCTGCTCCGGGACGGAGGAACGAGCCGACGCCGGCTCGGGAACCCTCCGCCCGCCGCCCCCCCCGGGCTGGCCGGCCACCGGCACCGGCCACCCGCGCTCTCCCCCGCGCCGCGGCGGGCTCCGGCTTAGGGCCGGAGGGAAAAAGGACGAGGCGACGCCGCCTCGCCCGCCGGCAACCCTCTCTCCTCCTCGGCGGCACCCCTGCTCCGGGACGGAGGAACGAGCCGACGCCGGCTCGGGAACCCTCCGCCCGCCGCCCCCCCCGGGCCGGCCGGCCACCGGCACCGGCCACCCGCGCTCTCCCCCGCGCCGCGGCGGGCTCCGGCTTAGGGCCGGAGGGAAAAAGGACGAGGCGACGCCGCCTCGCCCGCCGGCAACCCTCTCTCCTCCTCGGCGGCACCCCTGCTCCGGGACGGAGGAACGAGCCGACGCCGGCTCGGGAACCCTCCGCCCGCCGCCCCCCCCGGGCCGGCCGGCCACCGGCACCGGCCACCCGCGCTCTCCCCCGCGCCGCGGCGGGCTCCGGCTTAGGGCCGGAGGGAAAAAGGACGAGGCGACGCCGCCTCGCCCGCCGGCAACCCTCTCTCCTCCTCGGCGGCACCCCTGCTCCGGGACGGAGGAACGAGCCGACGCCGGCTCGGGAACCCTCCGCCCGCCGCCCCCCCCGGGCCGGCCGGCCACCGGCACCGGCCACCCGCGCTCTCCCCCGCGCCGCGGCGGGCTCCGGCTTAGGGCCGGAGGGAAAAAGGACGAGGCGACGCCGCCTCGCCCGCCGGCAACCCTCTCTCCTCCTCGGCGGCACCCCTGCTCCGGGACGGAGGAACGAGCCGACGCCGGCTCGGGAACCCTCCGCCCGCCGCCCCCCCCGGGCTGGCCGGCCACCGGCACCGGCCACCCGCGCTCTCCCCCGCGCCGCGGCGGGCTCCAGCTTAGGGCCGGAGAAAAAGGGTGAGGCGCCGCTCTCCTCACCCAGCCCATCATCGGGGGCCCTCCGGAGCCGAGGAAAGCCGCGGCAGGCTCTCCACTCCCCGGCCGAATCCTGCGGCACATGCCGCCAGGATTCCCTGTCCTCATCGGGTCCCCCTCCGGGACCGGGGAAGGTGCCCCGTCTTCCCCGGCCGTACGCGTTCGAGTGCCGGCCACTGCCAACTGCCGGTCTTTGTCCTTCCCTCCCCCGCGGGATCCAGCGCTCCACTTCGCCGGGAGACCCGCGGGCGCCACCTCCGCCTCGCTAGCTCCCCTCCGGAGCCTAGCTGCTATGCCGTTCCCCTAATATGGAGATACGGTTCATCGCTCCCGGACAGCGGCAAGAACGTAGGCTCTGCCCACCGGGGAGGAGCGCCAACCACGCCGACTTTTACGATGACGTAACTGGAGGCAGCGTAAAACAGCGACCCCTTCGGCTGCTGGAAGTAGCGCTGGGGACAAAAGGTCTACCCGCCACCCCGGAACAGCGCCTAAGTCCCGCCGGAGCGAGGTAGACCTGGCGACCGGCTGCCGAGGCGGGTCAAGCGGACAGCCCTGCCGGTCCCGGAGGCGGGTAGACCTGGACGCCCGGACCGGAGGCGGGTAGACCAGCGCGCCCAAGTGCCGCCGGAGCGAGGTAGACCTGGCGACCGGCTGCCGAGGCGGGTCAAGCGGACAGCCCTGCCGGTCCCGGAGGCGGGTAGACCTGGACGCCCGGACCGGAGGCGGGTAGACCTGGACGCCCAAGTGCCGCCGGAGCGAGGTAGACCTGGCGACCGGCTGCCGAGGCGGGTCAAGCGGACAGCCCTGCCGGTCCCGGAGGCGGGTAGACCTGGACGCCCGGACCGGAGGCGGGTAGACCTGGACGCCCAAGTGCCGCCGGAGCGAGGTAGACCTGGCGACCGGCTGCCGAGGCGGGTCAAGCGGACAGCCCTGCCGGTCCCGGAGGCGGGTAGACCTGGACGCCCGGACCGGAGGAGGGTAGACCAGCGCGCCCAAGTGCCGCCGGAGCGAGGTAGACCTGGCGACCGGCTGCCGAGGCGGGTCAAGCGGACAGCCCTGCCGGTCCCGGAGGCGGGTAGACCTGGACGCCCGGACCGGAGGAGGGTAGACCAGCGCGCCCAAGTGCCGCCGGAGCGAGGTAGACCTGGCGACCGGCTGCCGAGGCGGGTCAAGCGGACAGCCCTGCCGGTCCCGGAGGCGGGTAGACCTGGACGCCCGGACCGGAGGCGGGTAGACCTGGACGCCCAAGTGCCGCCGGAGCGAGGTAGACCTGGCGACCGGCTGCCGAGGCGGGTCAAGCGGACAGCCCTGCCGGTCCCGGAGGCGGGTAGACCTGGCAGCCCGGACCGGAGGCGGGTAGACCTGGACGCCCGGACCGGTCCCGGAGGTGGGTAGACCTGGCAGCCGGCTGCCGAGGCGGGTAGACCTGGCAGCCCGGACCGGTCCCGGAGGCGGGTAGACCTGGCAGCCCCGACCGGAGGCGGGTAGACCTGGCATCCCCGACCGGAGGCGGGTAGACCTGGCAGCCCGGACCGGAGCAGGGTAGACCTGGCCGACCGGTCCCGGAGGCGGGTAGACCTGGCAGCCGGCTGCCGAGGCGGGTAGACCTGGCAGTCCGGACCGGAGGCGGGTAGACCTGGCAGCCGGCTGCCGAGGCGGGTAGACCTGGCAGCCCGGACCGGAGGCGGGTAGACTTGGCAGCCCGGACCGGTCCCGGAGGCGGGTAGACCTGGCAGCCGGCTGCCGAGGCGGGTAGACCTGGCACCCCGGACCGGAGGCGGGTAGACCTGGACGCCCGGACCGGAGGCGGGTAGACCTGGCCGACCGGTCCCGGAGGTGGGTAGACCTGGCAGCCCGGACCGGAGGCGGGTAGACCTGGACGCCCGGACCGGAGCAGGGTAGACCTGGCCGACCGGTCCCGGAGGCGGGTAGACCTGGCAGCCGGCTGCCGAGGCGGGTAGACCTGGCAGCCCGGACCGGTCCCGGAGGCGGGTAGACCTGGCAGCCCGGACCGGTCCCGGAGGCGGGTAGACCTGGCAGCCCGGACCGGAGGCGGGTAGACCTGGACGCCCGGACCGGTCCCGGAGGTGGGTAGACCTGGCAGCCGGCTGCCGAGGCGGGTAGACCTGGCAGCCCGGACCGGTCCCGGAGGCGGGTAGACCTGGCAGCCCGGACCGGTCCCGGAGGTGGGTAGACCTGGCAGCCGGCTGCCGAGGCGGGTAGACCTGGACGCCCGGACCGGTCCCGGAGGTGAGTAGACCTGGCAGCCGGCTGCCGAGGCGGGTAGACCCACCCGGACCGGGACGGCGCGGCTGCCGTATCCCGGTTCTCCCAGGGTGGAAGGATTACGGGGGGGGCGGGTGGGGGGGGGATTATTTATACCGTGTGGGTTTTTTTTTTCCTTAACTATCGTTCTCGCCCTCGTCCCCCGATTTAAAGAGTCAAGCGTTTCCGGTACTGGGTACGCCCTGATGGGGATACAGCAGACCGAGCTGGGGGGGGGGGATGTTCGATTTTTTTTTTTTTTGGCTCTTTAATTTTCTCCCCCCTTCGCCTATTTCAAGATTCGGGCGTCTCTAATACAGGGGCAACCCTCACCCGGATCTCCCGGAGCGGCGGGGAGAGGGGGGAAGAGGAGGGGCGCGGAACAGTTGTGATTTTTTTTTTTTTTAATAGTCGTTATTGTTGCTCTTATTACTATTACTGTTACGGTCGGTTTATTGCTCCTTATGATGATGAATTACCAGTTGTTAAATAATAATCTGTTTATTTTCCCCGACGCCGCTGCTGGCGGCAAGTCTGCCTGAGCAGACTCTGGACGCCTATTTCGCTCCCCGGCCGCCGGGATCGGCGAGAGCCGGCGGCCCCCGCCGCGAGCCGCCCGGCGCCCCGCCGCGACGCGAGCTCGCCGGCCGCCGGCGGACTCGGCGACCGGCGGCCCCGATCCGGCGGCGGGTGCCGGCGCCGCCGGGCGCTCGCCGGCTTTCGCCTCTCGCGGTGGGCTTTTCCGTTCCGCTCGGTTTTGGCTCGGGGGGCTGCGAGGGGGGGCGTGGGGGGGCTGAGGGCGTTGGGGGGGCTGCGCGTGTGGGCGCGCGCGGTGGGGCGGGGGTGCCGGGGCGGGTGCTTTTCCCCCGCCGCTTTGCCTCCCCGGCCGCCGGGGTCGGCGAGAGCCGGCGGCCCCCGCCGCGAGCCGCCCGGCGCCCCGCCGCGACGCGAGCTCGCCGGCCGCCGGCGGACTCGGGGACCGGCGGCCCCGATCCGGCGGCGGGTGCCGGCGCCGCCGGGCGCTCGCCGGCTTTCGCCTCTCGCGGTGGGCTTTTCCGTTCCGCTCGGTTTTGGCTCGGGGGGCTGCGAGGGGGGGCGTGGGGGGGCTGAGGGCGTTGGGGGGGCTGCGCGTGTGGGCGCGCGCGGTGGGGCGGGGGTGCCGGGGCGGGTGCTTTTCCCCCCGCCGCTTTGCCTCCCCGGCCGCCGGGGTCGGCGAGAGCCGGCGGCCCCCGCCGCGAGCCGCCCGGCGCCCCGCCGCGACGCGAGCTCGCCGGCCGCCGGCGGACTCGGGGACCGGCGGCCCCGATCCGGCGGCGGGTGCCGGCGCCGCCGGGCGCTCGCCGGCTTTCGCCTCTCGCGGTGGGCTTTTCCGTTCCGCTCGGTTTTGGCTCGGGGGGCTGCGAGGGGGGGCGTGGGGGGGCTGAGGGCGTTGGGGGGGCTGCGCGTGTGGGCGCGCGCGGTGGGGCGGGGGTGCCGGGGCGGGTGCTTTTCCCCCGCCGCTTTGCCTCCCCGGCCGCCGGGGTCGGCGAGAGCCGGCGGCCCCCGCCGCGAGCCGCCCGGCGCCCCGCCGCGACGCGAGCTCGCCGGCCGCCGGCGGACTCGGGGACCGGCGGCCCCGATCCGGCGGCGGGTGCCGGCGCCGCCGGGCGCTCGCCGGCTTTCGCCTCTCGCGGTGGGCTTTTCCGTTCCGCTCGGTTTTGGCTCGGGGGGCTGCGAGGGGGGGCGTGGGGGGGCTGAGGGCGTTGGGGGGGCTGCGCGTGTGGGCGCGCGCGGTGGGGCGGGGGTGCCGGGGCGGGTGCTTTTCCCCCCGCCGCTTTGCCTCCCCGGCCGCCGGGGTCGGCGAGAGCCGGCGGCCCCCGCCGCGAGCCGCCCGGCGCCCCGCCGCGACGCGAGCTCGCCGGCCGCCGGCGGACTCGGGGACCGGCGGCCCCGATCCGGCGGCGGGTGCCGGCGCCGCCGGGCGCTCGCCGGCTTTCGCCTCTCGCGGTGGGCTTTTCCGTTCCGCTCGGTTTTGGCTCGGGGGGCTGCGAGGGGGGGCGTGGGGGGGCTGAGGGCGTTGGGGGGGCTGCGCGTGTGGGCGCGCGCGGTGGGGCGGGGGTGCCGGGGCGGGTGCTTTTCCCCCCGCCGCTTTGCCTCCCCGGCCGCCGGGGTCGGCGAGAGCCGGCGGCCCCCGCCGCGAGCCGCCCGGCGCCCCGCCGCGACGCGAGCTCGCCGGCCGCCGGCGGACTCGGGGACCGGCGGCCCCGATCCGGCGGCGGGTGCCGGCGCCGCCGGGCGCTCGCCGGCTTTCGCCTCTCGCGGTGGGCTTTTCCGTTCCGCTCGGTTTTGGCTCGGGGGGCTGCGGGCGGGGGGGAGAGGGGGGCTGTGTGAGGTCTTTGCGGGGGGGGAGGGGGTTGTGGGTGTACGCGCGGCGGGATGGGGGAGATTTTCCCCCTCGCCGTCATTTTCCCCCTTCTCCCCTTCCCCCCCTCCGCGGAGCAGCGGGGCGGGGGAGCGGGGGGTGGGCCCGCAGCTGCGCGCCCTGCGCATGCGCGCGTGTCCCCCCCACCCCCCGCCCGCGGTTGAAAGGCGGGGGTTCCCGCCGCGCTAACGGTCGCGGGCTCATTGGCGCCAAAGGCAGGGAAGGGAAAGGAGGGGATGCCGCTGCGGCAGCAGGCGAGAGCGCTCGGCGAGCAGGCGGGGAGCCCGGCGCAGAGGTAGGCAGGGGAGAGGGCGTGCGGGGCGCGGTCTCTCTTTTCGGAGAAAATTCCCGCTTGGCTCGGTTGCGGTTCTTTTCCTTCCTTCCTTCTGTCGGTTGGCAACCCGCGGCAGGGGCGGGCGGGCGGGCTGAAGGAGCGACCGGCCGTCCCCGCCGCCCGAGAAAGCAGGGCGGGAGCCGGGGCACGGGCAGGGCGGGGTAGAGACTCGGCAGCCGGGGTCAGAGACCGGTCGCGCCGCCGGGATTCCCCTCTCCCGCCGGGGCGCGGAGCCGGCGGGGGCTCCGCTGGGTCCTAAAGTCTCCCGTCGTCTTTCCCCGGGAGCGGCGAAACCTGCGGGCGGGAGGAGGAGCGGGTGGCCGGATTCGCCGTGAAGCGGGCGGTGGACGGGGGTGGGGGGGCGGCTTGAGGGCAAGAGGGGGGCCGGTGGGGGGGCGAGTTTCGCTCTCTGCGCGCGCGCGCGTCTGCCTCTGCCGCGCGCGAGGAGTTCGGGGAGGGGGGGGCTGTTGGGGGGTGCGGCGGCAGACGGGGGGGGGTTCGGGCTGGTGGGGGGGGCGAGGGGGGTCGGCGGGGGGGGATTTCCGCTCTTTGCTTTGCGTGCGCGCGTACCTGCCTCTGCCGCGCGCGAGGAGTTCGGGGAGGGGGGGGCTGTTGGGGGGTGCGGCGGCAGACGGGGGGGGTTCGGGCTGGGTGGGGGGGGGTGGGGAGGGGGTCGGCGGGAGCGTGTTTCTCTCTGCGTGCGCGCGTTTCTGCCTCTGCCGCCGGGATTCCCTTCTCCCGCCGGGGCGCGGAGCCGGCGGGGGCTCCGCTGGGTCCTAAAGTCTCCCGTCGTCTTTCCCCGGGAGCGGCGAAACCTGCGGGCGGGAGGAGGAGCGGGTGGCCGGATTCGCCGTGAAGCGGGCGGTGGACGGGGGTGGGGGTGGGGGGGCGGCTTGAGGGCAAGAGGGGGGCCGGTGGGGGGGCGAGTTTCGCTCTCTGCGCGCGCGCGCGTCTGCCTCTGCCGCGCGCGAGGAGTTCGGGGAGGGGGGGGCTGTTGGGGGGTGCGGCGGCAGACGGGGGGGGGTTCGGGCTGGTGGGGGGGGCGAGGGGGGTCGGCGGGGGGGGGATTTCCGCTCTTTGCTTTGCTGTGCGCGCGTACCTGCCTCTGCCGCGCGCGAGGAGTTCGGGGAGGGGGGGGCTGTTGGGGGGTGCGGCGGCAGACGGGGGGGGGTTCGGGCTGGTGGGGGGGGCGAGGGGGGTCGGCGGGGGGGGATTTCCGCTCTTTGCTTTGCGTGCGCGCGTACCTGCCTCTGCCGCGCGCGAGGAGTTCGGGGAGGGGGGGGGCTGTTGGGGGGTGCGGCGGCAGACGGGGGGGTTCGGGCTGGGGGGCCTGCCGGGGCAGGCCCGCGTCCGTGGGCACGCGGTGGGCGGTGGCCGCGTGCGCGCAGGTGCGTGCCCGAGCGCGTGCGGCGGCAGGCGAGGGGTTCGGTTCCGGGGGCCTGCCGGGGGATGAGAGCGCGCTTGCGCGAAGCGAAAAGGCCCCGTAACGCTCTCGCTAACGTCGCCTTCTCTGTTACAGCCCGCCGGGTCGGCCGCGCCGATGTCCGGCTGCCACCCGTGCCCGCCTGCGGGCGCGGCCGCTCGGCTCTTCTGCCGGTCGAAACCCCGTCCCTGGGAAAGCAGCAGCAGCAGCCGCCGCCGCCGCCAGGGCCGTGTGCCCGGGCAGGGGCTGCCGGAGAGCCGGGCCGCCCTCCTGAGAAACGTCCGCCGTCGGCGGGAAGGGTGAGAACTGCCGAGAGGACGGTAAGGTAAGGCCCCGGCGGCCCGAGGCCAAGGGGGGGAACCGCTCCCTTCGCCGGCAGGGCGCCGTCGAGAGCCCCGCCGTCTCCCCCGGAGGGCTCGGCGCGCGTAAGACCCCCACGATCCCGGCCGTTAGAGCGTGCCCTGAAGGGAAGCCTCCCCCGGTCCTCCGTGCTCCGGTTGGGGGGGGGGTGGTGTGTGGTGGTGGTGGTGGGTGGGTGTGTGTGTCCAGTGCTTGGTGCCGGAGGCCGTCGGGAGAGCGACCGCAGCCTTCTCCGCCCGAGAGCCGCTGTCGGGAGGAATAGCCCTGAGCTCTCTTCTTCCTCATGCCCCCAGCCCCAGGTGCAGGCGGCCCCTCCGCGCCGAGGGCAGTTCTGTGGAGCAGCGTAAGCTAGCGTCCGGCTTGGAGATTCTCACGGCTGGCTTCTCTTCGGTACGTTCCAGTTCCTCAAACTTTTCCAGCGGGCGGGGGGGGGGAAGGGGGAAAAGCGCTTCTCCAACAGTCTGTCCCGGCAGCGCCACAGCGTCGTGGGCCGGAGAACCCGAAGGAGGCTCGTCTCGCCGCCTCACGGCATCGGCTCCGTCTGCGCCTTTCTTCGCGAGGGTTCCTCTAAGTCGGTCTCAGAAGCCGGGGTTACGGTGAGCTCGCTCCGGTAAGGAGCTCTTCCCTCGCTGCCTTCTGCCGTCGTCACACACGCGCCCCCCCCCCGCCGCTGCCTTCGGGCCGTCCGCCTAGCGGGGAAGCTAAAGAGAAGGCCGGCCGGCCCGCCCCGTATTTAAAAAACACGCTCGCGCTCTTCCCCACAGGGAGCTGCCGATCTCCCGCCGTAGCGATAAGCGAAGGGATTTCTCCGAGCCGCCGCGTGGCTCCCGAGTTCCTCCGGCTCACGAGAGGGTAGGTCTGGGTGGTGCGGGAGTCGGGAACGTATCCCGGGAGAGCGCAAGCGCCTGCTCTGCCTGCAGAGGCGTCTCTCGCGCGTCCCCCGGAGCAGACCGGGCTCTCGTTTTTCACCGGGCTCTCGCCGGGAGCGATTCCGCCCCTTTGGGCGGCTGGAGAGCGTTTGTCTCCTGCGTGTTAGGGTCCCGAGGGCGCCTCGAGGACCCCGACGACCTTCGCCTGGCACCTGCGCCTGCACCCACCCGCCGCCGGCTCGCCTCTCGGGACTCGGCTGGCGTGCCCGTCCCCGCCCGTTTCAAGGGGCGGAGAGGGAGCTCTCCTCAGGTAAGGCGGCGTTTGCTTCCTAGCCGGGCTTTTGCTTTCAGCCGAAACTTTCCGCTTCCCGTTCTTCGTCGCGCCGGTCGGAGGCTCGAAAGCGTCCGTCAGCGGGGACGACGAAGGTCTGGGCCGCTCTAACGATGGGGCGCGCGCCCGCGAGGCTGCCGGGCTCTCTCTCCCTTTCCCGGCGTCGGCTCCCCTTTAGCGGCGTTGCGGAGCCGAAGCGGTTCTCCTGGACGCGGGCGGGACGGTAAGTAAGGCGTTGCGGGGACCCGGCTCCTTGCCGCGTAGGGCGTGTAAACGGCACCGTGCTTTTCCGCTTTTCCGGCTGGCGCGGCCGCGAGAAGGGTCGCACTTCTTCCCTTCCGTGGGCGGCGGACGCGCAGCTACGGCTGCCGGGCCGCTCTCGCCGAATGCCTCGCCTCTCGTCCGGTCCGATCCCCGCGGCCCGACCGCCTGAAGGTTTGCGCAAAGCCCCGGGCAAGGCCGCGTCGGTTTGCACGTCCCCGCGTCGGCCACGGGAAATATTTTGGCGGTCCCTCGACGAAGGGGTGAACTCGACGAGGCGCTTTGAGTCTTTCGGGTGGCTGCTGCCGTTGCTGTTCCGAAGAGCGGTCCGGGTGAGAGCGCCGGCGGTCGAGAGGCCTCCTGTGACCCGGTAGAGCCGGGTACTCGTCTGCCGAGGCGGGCTTGTTCTCTCGCCTCCCGGTGCGGGTGTCTATAGGTCAGAGGGCAGCGAGATGGCTCCTGCCAAAGGAAAGGCTGACGTTTCTAGCGACGCGAGGAAACGAAAAGCCCTTCCCGCAGCTTGCCGATACAACTCGCCGGGGGCGGCGGCGGCGGCGGCGGCGGCGGCGGCGCGTTTTGTCGGGCCGAGCGGCGGCCTTCTCGTGGGGGGGTGGGGGGAGGAGGCTCGGCGGCCCGAAGCCAGCCGTAGTCCGTGACGGCGCCTAGGTCGCCGTGACTCCCCTACGACGGTATCTGCCCTGACGTCCCTCCCTTCCTCTCTCCCCTCCAGCGTCCGGGTCTCGAGGAGAAGCAGGAGAGCGCCTTTCCGCCCCCCGCAGAAAGCAGCGGCTTCGCCCGAGGCCGGGCCCCCCCGCGTCGAGGTAGCCCGCCGACGTGCCGCCGCCGCGCCCGGGAGAGGTGGGTCAGGTAGGGGTCAGGACCGAGGCGGGGGGAAGGCGAGAGGGCCGCGCCACCCCCCCGGCCCGCTCGCGCCGGCTCTTGCGGGAAGGCCCACGTCCCACCCCACGTCCTGCCCCACAGGCCCCTTCTCTGCCCCACATCCCCCGTAACGGGATGAGAACCCCCTCCCTCTGCCCCACATGCTGCCCCACGGGCCCCTTCTCTGCCCCACATCCCCCCCAACGGCACCACACCCCCCTCCCTCTGCCCCACATCCTGCCCCACAGGCCCCCTCTCTGCCCCACATCCTGCCCCACAGGCCCCTTCTCTGCCCCACATCCCCCCCAACGGCACCACACCCCCCTCCCTCTGCCCCACATCCTGCCCCACAGGCCCCTTCTCTGCCCCACATCCCCCGTAACGGGATCAGAACCCCCTCCCTCTGCCCCACATCCTGCCCCACAGGCCCCTTCTCTGCCCCACATGCCCCCGTAACGGGATCAGAACCCCCTCCCTCTGCCCCACATCCTGCCCCACAGGCCCCTTCTCTGCCCCACACCCCCAGTAACGGGATCAGAACGCCCTCCCTCTGCCCCACATCCTGCCCCACAGGCCCCTTCTCTGCCCCACATGCCCCCGTAACGGGATCAGAACCCCCTCCCTTGGCCCCACATCCTGCCCCACAGGCCCCTTCTCTGCCCCACATTCCCCCGTAACGGGATCAGAACCCCCTCCCTCTGCCCCGCATCCTGCCCCACAGGCCCCTTCTCTGCCCCACATCCCCTGTAACGGGATGAGAACCCCCTCCCTCTGCCCCACATCCTGCCCCACAGGCCCCTTCTCTGCCCCACATTCCCCCGTAACGGGATCAGAACCCCCTCCCTCTGCCCCGCATCCTGCCCCACAGCCCCCTTCTCTGCCCCACATCCCCCGTAACGGGATGAGAACCCCCTCCCTCTGCCCCACATCCTGCCCCACAGGCCCCTTCTCTGCCCCACATCCCCCCCAACAGCACCACACCCCCCTCCCTCTGCCCCACATCCTGCCCCACAGGCCCCTTCTCTGCCCCACATTCCCCCGTAACGGGATCAGAACCCCCTCCCTCTGCCCCGCATCCTGCCCCACAGGCCCCTTCTCTGCCCCACATCCCCCATAACGGGATGAGAACCCCCTCCCTCTGCCCCACATCCTGCCCCACAGGCCCCTTCTCTGCCCCACATCCCCCCCAACAGCACCACACCCCCCTCCCTCTGCCCCACATCCTGCCCCACAGCCCCCTTCTCTGCCCCAAGTCCCCCATAACGGGATGAGAACCCCCTCCCCCTGCCCCGCATCCTGCCCCACAGGCCCCTTCTCTGCCCCACATCCCCCCCAACAGCACCACACCCCCCTCCCTCTGCCCCACATCCTGCCCCACAGCCCCCTTCTCTGCCCCAAGTCCCCCATAACGGGATGAGAACCCCCTCCCCCTGCCCCACATCCTGCCCCACAGGCCCCTTCTCTGCCCCACATGCCCCCCAACAGCACCAGAACCCCCTCCCTCTGCCCCGCATCCTGCCCCCCAACAGCACCAGAACCCCCTCCCTCTGCCCCGCATCCTGCCCCACAGGCCTCTTCTCTGCCCCACATCCCCCGTAACGGGATCAGAACGCCCTCCCTCTGCCCCACATCCTGCCCCACAGGCCCCTTCTCTGCCCCACATGCCCCCGTAACGGGATCAGAACCCCCTCCCTCTGCCCCACATCCTGCCCCACAGGCCCCTTCTCTGCCCCACATGCCCCCGTAACGGGATCAGAACGCCCTCCCTCTGCCCCACATCCTGCCCCACAGGCCCCTTCTCTGCCCCACATGCCCCCGTAACGGGATCAGAACCCCCTCCCTCTGCCCCGCATCCTGCCCCACAGGCCCCTTCTCTGCCCCACATTCCCCCGTAACGGGATCAGAACCCCCTCCCTCTGCCCCGCATCCTGCCCCACAGCCCCCTTCTCTGCCCCACATCCCCCGTAACGGGATGAGAACCCCCTCCCTCTGCCCCACATCCTGCCCCACAGGCCCCTTCTCTGCCCCACATCC
>NW_027415069.1:0-11763 GCF_964106895.1 Numenius arquata
GGGGGGGACACCACGTCCCATTACCCCGGTACCGGGGACACTCCCCCCCCCCCCCCCGGTGCTCCCGGTACCGGTAACACCCCGGGAGAAAGTTCCCAGTGCTCCGGTACCAGCCCACCCCCCCCCCCCCCCGCCCCCGGTCCGGTACCGGTAACATCCCGGGGAGGGGTTCCCATTGCCCCCCGGTACCGGGGTCCTGCAGTCCGGTCCCCAGCCCCGAATCCTCCCCCCCCCACCCCGGGACCGGCACCACCGGGGAGCGGGAGGTTACCGGAGGTGGGGGGGTGTCACCGGGTCGGGAAGAAGCACCGGGAGCAAGTTACCGAGGGTGAATGGGGTGCCGGAGGGGGGGGGGGGGGGGAGGGGGGGGGCTGAGGGGGGGTGTTACCGGGTAGGGGGGGGGGGGTTACCGGGTGGGGAAGGAGCACCGCGGGGGTGGTTACCGGGTGGAAGGGGGGGGTACCGGGGGCTCAGCGGGAGGGGGGTGGGGGGGGTGATGCCGGGGGTCGGAGGGGGAGGGGGGGGTCCCGGTGGGGGGGTGGGGGGGGGTGTTACCGGGGGGGTGCGGGGGCCGTCGCCCCGGAGGGTTCAAGCCGTTTCTAGAACCGCGGCTCCCGTTTCTATTAATACGCCTTTCGGCGGCGGCGGCGGCGGCGGCGGCGGCGGCGAAGGGATTCCCTGTGACGTCATTGCTAGGATACCAAACAAACACTCCGAGACAAGCCCATATATGGTTAATTGCGTCACAGGAACTCCGGAGGGGGGCGGGCGAGGAATCCCCCCGTTCTCCGCCCGCCGCGGAGCCTCTTAACGGCGGCGGCGGCTCCCGGGAGGCAGAACGGCGACGGCAACGGTCACGGAGGGGTCTACGGGCTCGGGGGGGGGTCCCGGGGGGCCCGGTGCAGCGGCGGCGGCGGCCGTGACGTCAGCTCAGGGGGCGGGGGCCCCGCCGTATAAAGCGTGCGGCGCGCGGTAAGCGGTTCATTCATAAAATAGCGGAGCCCGGGGAAGTCGGCGGGAACGGTCGTACCGGGGCCCGGAGAAGGGATTTACCGGAGCTCTAAGAACGGCATCTTAACCGGGACTTTGCACCGGAGGAACCGGAACCCTGGGAAACGGCTGTACCGGGGCGAATAGCGACACAACCGGGACTTTGTACCGAGGAACCGGAGCCTGGAAGGGATGCACCGGGGCTTATAGAGACGTACCGGAACCTGGGACGGACACACCGGGGGTTGTAGAAGCGAACGGGAGCCTGGGACGGATACACCGGGGCTTCGGACCGGAAAACCGGGGCTCTCAGACGAGCGCTGGAGCCTGGGACGGATAAACCGGGGCTCGTAGAGGCGCAACCGGAGCCTGGGACGGATAAACCGGGGCTCGTAGCGGCACAACCGGGACTTTGCACCGGCGAACCGGAGCCTGGGACGGATACACCGGGGCTCGTAGCAGCGAACCGGAGCCTGGGACGGATACAGCGGGGCTCGTAGAGGCGCAACCGGGACTTTGCATCGGCGAACCGGCGCCTGGGACGGATAAACCGGGGCTCACAGCGGCGAACCGGGGCTCGTAGCGGCACAACCGGGACTTTGCACCGGCGAACCGGCTCCTGGACCGGAGCGGCGACCGAGAGAGAGAGACACCCCCCCCACACACACACTCCAATCTTCCAAACACCCGCCTAACCGGTGCCCGGCGGCGGGGGGGGGTTGTAGAAGGCGGCGGCGGCGGCGGCGGTGCGGTGATGCCGGTGGCCTGACCCGTGGCGGCGGCGGGGAGGGGAGGTGTCCCCGCGGTCACCCCCCCCCCACCCACCCCCCCCCCCCTTCTCCCCAACCCCGGGGCCATGTACCAAGGTTTCCCCGGTGATTACGACTCCGGCTCCCGCTGCAGCTCCTCGCCCTCCGCCGAGTCCCAGTACCTCTCCTCCGTCGATTCCTTCGGTAGCCCGGCGGCGGCGGCGGCGGCAGCGGCGGCGGCGGCGGCGGCCGCGCAGGTGAATGAAGCGGCGGCGGGTGGTGAATGGGGGGGGGGAGGGGAAAGGGGAGGGAAGGAAAGGGGGGGGGGGGGGGGGGGGGAGGGAAGGGGGGGGGGGAGGGGGGCGGGGGTCGTGCGTAAACGCGTGACGCGCTGGAACCCTCCGTGATGACGCAACGGCGGCGCGCGCGCGGGTTTATTTTGGAAGGGAGGCGGGAGCATCCTCCTCCTCCTCCTCCTCCCTCCCCCCCCCCGTCTCCATAGCGACGAGGCCACGCCCCCCCCTTACCCCCCTCTCGGGGTGTATGGCCACGCCCCCCTCTCGGGGTGTATGGCCACGCCCCCCCCTTCGCCCCCCCCCTCTCGGGGTGTATGGCCACGCCCCCCCCTTCGCCCCCCCCCTCTCGGGGTGTATGGCCACGCCCCCCCCTTCGCCCCCCCCCTCTCGGGGTGTATGGCCACGCCCCCCCCCCTTCGCCCCCCCCCTCTCGGGGTGTATGGCCACGCCCCCCCTTCGCCCCCCCCTCTCGGGGTGTATGGCCACGCCCCCCCCCCTTCGCCCCCCCCCCCTCTCGGGGTGTATGGCCACGCCCCCCCTTCGCCCCCCCCCCTCTCGGGGTGTATGGCCACGCCCCCCCCTTCGCCCCCCCCCCGCCTCTCGGGGTGTATGGCCACGCCCCCCCCTCGTGTTCCCCCCCCCCGTTCCCCCTAGAGTTCCATTTTGGGGGGGTCCTGGGGGGGGTGGTGGTGTTGCACTTTGCACAAGTGTGTGGGGGGAGGGGGGCCTCGTGCAACAGGTGCCAGGGCACGAGGGCCTCGTGTGTCTGTGCTGGGGGGGGGGGGGGGGGGGGCTTGTGCACGTAGGGGGCAGAGGGCACTTGCACGACGGTGCCAGGGGCACAAGCGTGTGTGCAGCAGTGCCGGGGGGGCTCGCACGTCGGCGCTGGGGCACGAGGGTGTTGTGTGTCGGTGCCAGGGGCACAAACGTGCGTGCATCAGTGCCAGGGGGGCTCTTGCACGTCAGTGCCGGGGGACGGGGAGCCTTGCACACGGGTGCCTGGGGCACAAGGTGTTGTGTGTTGGTACCAGGGGGCTCTTGCACGTGGGTGCCAGGAGCCTGGGGGTGTTGCACGTCGGTGCCAGGGGCACAAGGACGTTAGGCATCGGTGCCAGCAGCACAAATGTGTGCGCATCGGTGCCAGGAGCTCTCGCACGTCGGTGCTGGAGGGCACGAGGACATCATGCATTGGTGGCAGGAGCTCTCGCACGTTGGTGCCAGGGGTGAAAATGCGTGTGTGTTGGTGCCAGGAGCTCTTGCACGTCGGGGACAGGGGCACGAGGGTGTCGTGCATCGGTGCTAGGGAACTTTGGCAAGTCAGGGGCAGGGACTGTCGTGCATCGGTGCCAGGAGAGACTTGCACGTGGGTGGCTGGGGCACGAGGACATTGCGTGTTGGTGTCAGGGACCACAGAGTGTTGTGCAAGGGGCACAAGAACAGCATGAAACAGTGCCAGGAGCTCTTGCACGTTGGTGCCAGGGACCTGAGAGTGTTGCACGTTGGTGCCAGGAGCACGAGGGCATTGCATATTGGTGCCAGGGGCACAAGTGTGTGTGCACCAGTGCCAGGAGCTCTTGCACATGGGTGCCAGGGACCCGAGTGTGTTGTGCATCAGTGCCAGGGGCACAAGGGTGTTGCACACTGGTGCCAGGAGCTCTTGCATGTTTGTGTCAGGGACCTGAGAGTGTTGCACATCAGTGCCAGGGCATGAGAGCATTGCACATTGGTGCCAGGGGCACAAGTGTGTGTGCATCAGTGCCAGGGGCTCTTGCACATCGGTGCCAGGGACCCGAGGCTCTTGCACGTCGGTGCCAGGGGCTCTTGCATGTTGCTGCTGGGGGCACGAGGCTCTTGCACGTTGGTGCCAGGGGCTCTTGCACATCAGTGCCAGGGACCTGAGGGTCTTGCACATTGGTGCCAGGGGCTCTTGCACATTGCTACTGCGGGCACGAGGTTCTTGCACGTTGGTGCCAGGGACCTGAGGGTGTTGCATGTCGGTGCCAGGGGCTCTTGCACGTCAGTGCCAGGAATCCAAGGGTGTCACACGTCGGTACCAGGGGCTCTTGCACCTCGGTGCCAGGGACCTGAGGCTCTTGCACGTTGGTGCCAGGGATCTAAGGGTGTCACATGTCGGTGCCAGGGGCTCTTGCACGTCGGTGCCAGGGATCCGAGGGTGTCACACGTCGGTGCCAGGGGCTCTTGCACATTGGTGCCAGGGACCTGAGGCTCTTGCACATTGGTGCCAGGGACCCAAGGGTGTTGCACGTCGGTGCCAGGGGCTCTTGCATGTCGGTGCCAGGGACCCGAGGCTCTTGCACGTCAGTGCCAGGGATCCAAGGGTGTCACATGTCGGTGCCAGGGGCTCTTGCACGTTGGTGCCAGGGACCTGAGGCTCTTGCACGTCGGTGCCAGGGATCCGAGGGTGTCGCACGTCGGTGCCAGGGGCTCTTGCACGTCGGTGCCAGGGGCTCTTGCACGTCGGTGCCAGGGACCCGAGGCTCTTGCACGTCGGTGCCAGGGATCTGAGGGTGTCACATGTCGGTGCCAGGGGCTCTTGCACGTCGGTGCCAGGGACCCGAGGGTGTCGCACGTCGGTGCCAGGGACCCAAGGGCATTGCACACCGATGCCAGGGGCACGAGGCCCTCGTGCAGGCTGAGGGGGGTTGTGCTGCCGGGCTGGTTCTGACCCCCCCCACCCCAACCTTTGTCCCCGTCCCCGCAGGAGTGCAGCGGCCTGGGGGACATGCCCGGCTCCTTCGTGCCCACGGTGACGGCCATCACCACCAGCCAGGACCTGCAGTGGCTGGTGCAGCCCACCCTCATCTCCTCGGTGGCCCAGTCGCAGCCCCCGGGGCCACCCATGGCCCACCCACCTCCCGTCGACCCTTACGACCTCCCGGGACCCAGTTACTCCGCGCCGGGAATGGGCGCCTTCGGCACCGCGGGGCCGGTGACACCGGCACGTCCCACCCGCGCCCGGCCCCGCCGCAGCCGCGAGGAGACGGTGAGTGGCATCCCCACGTCCCCGGGGTGGGTGGTTTGGGTTGGAGACGGGGGACACGACACCCCCAGGGCGGTGGGGGACACCCCCCACCCCCCCCCCCCCCGGTGGCAGGGGTGGCTGACGGTGCGGTCCCTCTGGCAGTTGACGCCGGAGGAAGAGGAGAAGCGCCGGGTGCGGAGGGAGAGGAACAAGTTGGCGGCGGCCAAATGCCGTAACCGGCGCCGGGAGCTGACGGACCGGCTGCAGGCGGTGAGTTCCTGGGGGACGAAGGGGGTCAGCGGGGTGGCGGAGGGGTGGCCGTGTCCCCAAGGGATGGGGGGTTGTGCGGAGGGGGTTGATGGCCGTGAGGGCCACGGTTCCCCGGGGATGTTTGGGGGACAGTGGTGTCCCCCAAGGCCATGGGGACACTGGAAGGGGAGGGTTGGCTTGGGCTTGGAAGGGGACAGTCAACACCTACAGGGATGTTAGGTGGGGACAGTGGTGTCCCCAAGAGCAAGGGACAGTAGAAGGTGGAGGAGATGATGATGCCCATGGAGCTGGGGACAGTTTGCACCCGTAGACCCCGATTCCAGGGAGTTGGTGACAGTGGTGTCCCCAAGATCAAGGGACAGTAGAAGGTGGAGATGATGATGATGATGGAGCTGGGGACAGCTGGTGTCTGTAGACCCTGATTCCAGGGAGTTGGGGACAGTGGTGTCCCCAAGATCAAGGGACAGAAGGTGGAGATGATGACGATGCCCTCAGAGCTGGGGACAATTGGTGTCTGTAGACCCTGATTCCAGGGAGTTGGTGACAGTGGTGTCCCCAAGATCAAGGGACAGAAGGTGGAGATGATGACGATGCCCTCAGAGCTGGGGACAGCTGGTGTCTGTAGACCCTGATTCCAGGGAGTTGGTGACAGTGGTGTCCCCAAGATCAAGGGACAGTAGAAGGTGGAGGAGATGATGATGATGATGATGATGCCCACGGAGCTGGGGACAGTTGGAGTCTGTAGACCCTCATTCCAGGCAGTTGGGGACAGTGGTGTCCCCAAGAGCAAGGGACAGTAGAAGGTGGAGATGATGATGATGATGGAGCTGGGGACAGCTGGTGTCTGTAGACCCCGATTCCAGGGAGTTGGTGACAGTGGTGTCCCCAAGAGCAGGGGACAGTAGAAGGTGGAGGAGATGATGATGCCCATGGAGCTGGGGACAGTTGGCGTCCGTAGACCCTGATTCCAGGGAGTTGGGGACACGAGATGGGGACAGTGGTGTCCCCAGAACCAAGGGACGCTGGAAGGGTGGGATGATGATGATGCCCACGGAGCTGGGGACAGTTGGCGTCTGTAGACACCGATTCCAGGGAGCTGGTGACAGTGGTGTCCCCAAGATCAAGGGACAGAAGGTGGAGATGATGACGATGCCCTCAGAGCTGGGGACAATTGGTGTCTGTAGACCCTGATTCCAGGGAGTTGGGGACAGTGGTGTCCCCAAGATCAAGGGACAGTAGAAGGTGGAGGAGATGATGATGATGATGACGATGCACATGAAGCTGGGGACAGCTGGCATCTGTAGACCCTGATTCCAGGCAGTTGGGGACAGTGGTGTCCCCAAGATCAAGGGACAATAGAAGGTGGAGGAGATGATGATGATGATGCCCTCAGAGCTGGGGACAGTTGGCGTCTGTAGACCCTGATTCCAGGCAGTTGGGGACAGTGGTGTCCCCAAGAGCAGGGGACAGTAGAAGGTGGAGGAGATGATGATGCCCACGGAGCTGGGGACAGTTGGCGTCTGTAGACCCTCATTCCAGGGAGTTGGGGACATGAGATGGGGACAGTGGTGTCCCCAGAACCAAGGGACGCTGGAGGGGATGGTGTCCCAGGACCTGGCTGTGTTGGAGGGGACAGATGGACGCCTGTGGGTGCGCATCCTGGGGAGCTGGGGATGTTGGATGGGGACAACGGTGTCCCCAGGACCAAGGGGATGCCAGAAGGGGACAATGATGTCCCCGGGAGCTGGGGACAGATGGAGACCCAGGGACGCTGGGGGGGGGACAATGTTGTCCCCAGGAGAGGGGACATCAGCAGGGAAGGGGGGGTACAGGGACACTGGAGGGGGGGGGACGACAGTGCTGTCCCCAGGGGAGGGGACATCAGCAGAGAACGGGGGTACAGGGACATTGCGAGGGGGGGGACACAACGTTGTCCCCAGGAGCTGGGGACAGATGGAGACCCAGGGACGCTGGGGGGGGACACAATGTTGTCCTCAGAGGAAGGGACATCAGCAGAGAAGGGGGGTACAGGGACACTGGAGGAGGGGGGGGGACAGTGCTGTCCCCAGGGGAGGGGACATCAGCAGAGAAGGGGGGTCCAGGGACATTGCAAGGGGGGGGGACACAACGTTGTCCCCAGGAGCAGGGGACAGATGGAGACCCGGGGACACTGGGGGGCGGACAATGTTGTCCCCAGGAGAGGGGACATCAGCAGAGAAGGGGGGTCCAGGGACATTGCGAGGGGGGGGACACAACGTTGTCCCCAGGAGCAGGGGACAGATGGAGACCCAGGGACGCTGGGGGGGACACAATGTTGTCCCCAGAGGAGGGGACATCAGCAGGGAAGGGGGGTACAGGGACACTGGAGGGGGGGGGGGGGGACAGTGCTGTCCCCAGGGGAGGGGACATCAGCAGGGAAGGGGGGTACAGGGACATTGCAAGGGGGGGGACACAACGTTGTCCCCAGGAGCAGGGGACAGATGGAGACCCGGGGACGCTGGGGGGGGGACAATGTTGTCCCCAGAGGAAGGGACATCAGCAGAGAAGGGGGGTACAGGGACATTGCGGGGGGGGACACAACGTTGTCCCCAGGAGCAGGGGACAGATGGAGACCCGGGGACACTGGGGGGGGGCGGGGAACAGCGATGCCCCCACGACCTGGGGATGCTGAAGGGAGGAAGGACCCCCCCCCCCCCGCCACACACCCCCCCCCCACCCCCCTGGTGTCCCGTGGGGGGGGGGGGTGGGTGATGTCCCCATGGCTGGGGTTGGGTGGGAGGGTATGTTGGGGGGGGGGGTGGTGGTGGTATTTGGGACCCCAACGCCAACCTCTCACTCCCCGTCTCCCTGTGTGTGGTGTCGTGTCCCCCCCCGTCCCCCCCCCCCCCCCCCCAGGAGACGGACCAGCTCGAGGAGGAGAAAGCGGAGCTGGAGTCGGAGATCGCGGAGCTGCAGAAGGAGAAGGAGCGGTTGGAATTCGTCCTGGTGGCCCACGCCCCCGCCTGCAAACTCCCCTTCGAGGACCCCCTGGGCGCCCCCCCCCCAGCCACCGCCACCCCCGAGGTGAGCAGCCTGGGCAAAGAAGAACCGGCGGGGCCCGGGACCCTCGCTTTCTTAACCCCGGGATCTTTTCAACCCGGCTCTCAGGGTCCCTTCCCCAGTTGCTGCTTCGCCCCCGGGGCCCCCCCGGCGCCCCCTAACCCCTCCTATACGTCTTCGTTTGTGTTCACCCACCCAGAGGGAGCCACCTGCGGAGCCTCGCATCAGCGGAGCAGCAGCAGCGACCAGTCCTCGGACTCCTTGAATTCTCCCTCGCTCCTCGCGTTGTGAACCCCCCCCCCAACCCCCCCCCCCTCACCACCCCCCCCAACCCCCCCTCCCAACCCCCAAAAAAACCCACAACAACAAAAAAAACCACAAACAAACGGGCACCTCCATCCCCCCCCCATCGCCCCTGCCCGGGTGGTGGATTTTGTGGGGTTTTTGGCTTTTTGTCGTCCCCCCCCCCTCTTTTTTTTGGTTTTTTGGGGGTTTTTTTTTTGGGGGTGGGGGTTCCCTCTTGGATCGGTTGGCCCAAGGGTTGGTGAGGGCGAAGGGCGGCGTTGGTGCCTGGATGCGGGGGTGTCCAGCCGTGGACACCGGGGCTGGCGTTTTGGAGGTGCCCGCGACACGTCTCCAACGTTCCAACGGCGTCCTGGCCGCTTTAGAGGGGGCCTGTCCCCGATCCCCATCACCTCATGGGGCTTCATCCTCTGGAGATGCTCCTGCCCAGTTTCCACCACCCGGGCAAGGTTCCTGTGGTGTCTCCATCACCTTAGAGGGTCTGTCCCCAAACCCCGTTGTCCCATGGGGCTTCATGTGGCGTCTCCATCCCTCTGGAGATGTTCCTGCCCAGTTTCCACCACCCGGGCAAGGTTCCTGTGGTGTCTCCATCCCTCTGGAGATGTTCCTGCCCAGTTTCCACCACCCGGCAAGGTTCCTGTGGTGTCTCCATCACCTTAGAGGGGTCCTGCCCCTGATCCCCATCACCTCATGGGGCTTCATCCTTCTGGAGATGTTCCTGCTAGTTTCCACCACCCGGGCAAGGTTCTTGTGGTGTCTCCATCACCTTAGAGGGGTCTGTCCCCAAACCCCGTTGTTCCATGGGGCTTTACGCAGCATCTCCCTCGCTTTGGAGATGTTCCTGCTCAACTTCCGTCCACCTGGGAAGGTCCCTTTGTCTTCTCCATTGCCTAGTAGAGGTGTCTGTGCCCAGTCCACACATCCCATGGGGCTTTACGCAGCATCTCCTCGCTTTGGAGATGTCCATGCCTGATTTCCACCACCTGGAGAACGTCCCTGTGGTGTCTGTATCACCTTAGAGGTGTCTGTCCCTGCTCCCCATCGTCCATGGGGATTCATCCAGCATCTCCATCACTTTGGAGATGTCCATGCCTGTCTCGGTCACCCTGGGAAGGTCCCTGTGGCACCTCAGAGGTGTCCGTGCCTGATCTCCGTTGTCCTTGGCGGGGGGGGGGGGGGTCCTGGTGCCACCTCTGTCACTTTTTGGAGGTGTCCGAGCTGTATCTCCTCGCTCTGGGAAGGTCCCTGGGTCATTTCTGTTACAGTGGAGATGTCTCTGGGTCATCTCCGTCCTCCCAGGGGAGGTCCCTGTGGCATCTCCTTCACCATAGAGGTGCCCACGCCCCTCTCCCTTGGGGAGTCCCAGTGGCACCTTGGTCACCTTAGAGGTGTCTGGGCTGCAGAGTCCCCATCACCATGGAGGTGTCTCTGCTGTGTCCCCATTGCCCGGGGAGGGGTGGGGTGTGTGTCTTTGTAGGGTCTCCACCACCCTGGAGGTGCCCGTGCTGGGTCTCCACCATCCCTTGGGGGTTCCTGCAGGGTCTCCACCACCCTGGAGACATCTCTGCTGTGTCCCCGTCACCATTGGAGGGGTCTTTGTAGGGTCTCCACCACCCTGGAGACATCTCTGCTGTGTCCCCATCACACTTGGGGGGGGTCTTTGTAGGGTCTCCACACCCTGGAGGTGCCCGTGCTGCATCTCCACCATCCCTGTCCGTCCCCCCAACTGGGGAAGGGGTGCTCCATGCGCCGTCTCCACCCCCCTCACACCTCCCCCCCCCCCACCATGGTGTCCCCCTTTTTGGGGGGGGGGGGGGGGATGGACTGTCCCAGCCCCACCGCCGATGCTGGGTCTCCGGGTGACCTCTCCAGCACCCACAACGTTGGGTGGGCTCCCATCCTGCTTGTGTCCCCCCCCCACCCGACTGTGAATGGCTCTGCACCCCCCCCCCCAGCCCCCCCCGTCCCTGCACGGGTCCCGCCGGTGCCTCCAGTGCCCCCCCCCACCCCCCCCCAACCTTGCGCCGTCCCCCCCCCCCCCCAATCTTGTGACCAAGCTTCGCCGGCGTTGCCTCTGTCCCCCCCCCCCGCCCCCCCTCTCTATATTATATATATATATATTTTTTGTTGCGCGGGGCCCCCAGCCCCCGGGAGATGTTTAATTTTTTATTATTATTATTGTTGTTATTATTATTATTATTATTGCCTGTGCTGTATTTGTGACCGTTCCTGGGGGAGGGGGAGTAAGGGGGAGGAGGAGGAGGAGGAGGGGGGGGGGGGGAGTGTTTTGCCCCCCCCACCACACCCCACCCCCGGACACCCCCCTTCCCACCCCGGCGTCTGCGCTTGACCGACCCCATCCAACGTGGCCAATAAAGCAGCTTCAAATCGGCCCCCCCCGTCTCGTGTTTTGGCGCCCTAAGGGTGGTGGGACCACTTGGGACCCGGGGCCACCGAGGGGCTCCTGGGGGGGCTGGGGGGGACAGGGAGGATGGGGGTTGAGGAGGAGGTGGGCTGAGTCTCCTGGGGTCCTTGGGGATGAAGAGGGACAAGGAGGAGAGGAGGGGATGGAGCTGGGCAGGTTCTGGAGGTGTGGGGACCCGGAGACGTGGGGCCACGGGGCCAAGGAGCTTCAGGGGGACATGGAGCCACGGGGCCAAGGAGCCCATGGATCAGGGGGACGTGGAGCCATGGGCTAAGGACCCATGGATCAGGGGGACATGGAGCCATGGGGCCAAGGAGCTTCAGGGGGACATGGAGCCCATGGATCAGGGGGACATGGAGCCATGGGCCAAGGAGCCCATGGATCAGGGGGACATGGAGCCATGGGGCCAAGGAGCTTCAGGGGGACATGGAGCCATGGGGCCAAGGAGCCCATGGATCAGGGGGACGTGGAGCCATGGGGACAAGGAGCTTCAGGGGGACATGGAGCCAGTGGGGACATGGAGCCCATGGATCAGGAGGACATGGAGCCATGGGGACGAGGAGTTTCAGGGGGACGTGGGGCCAAGGAGCCCATGGATCAGGGGGACATAGAGCCATGGGGCCAAGGATCTTCAGGGGGACATGGAGCCATGGGGCCAAGGAGCCCATGGATCAGGGGGACATAGAGCCATCGGGGCCAAGCGATCTT
>NW_027415070.1:0-25411 GCF_964106895.1 Numenius arquata
GTGAGGTTCCGTTGTGTTGCTAAGGGTCTTGTAGAGTGCTGTCGGGTCCTGGAGTATTCTGTAGGGTTCCAGAGGGGCTCGTAGGGTTTCGTCGAAATCTGTAGGCTTCCCTAGGGGCCCGTAGAGTCCCGTAGATTTCCGTAGGGGCCTGTAGGGTTGTGTAAGTGCCCGCAGGGGTTGGTAGGAGCTTGTAGGGTGCCATATGTTTCCGGAGGGTTGTGTAGGGTTCCGTAGGGGCCTGTGGTGTTCCCTAGGGGCCTGTAGAGTCTCGTAGAGTTCCGTAGGGTCCTGTAGGTTTCCATAAGCGCCCGCAGAGGTCTGAAGGGGCCCGTACTGTTCCGTAAGGATCCATAGGGCTCCGTAGAGCTTCGTAGGTTCCCTAGAGGCCTCTGGAGTACCGCAGGAGCCAGTAGTGTTCTGTAGGGGCCTGTAGGGTTCCTTCCATAGGAGCTGGCAGTGTTCCGTAGGGTCCTCTAGGGTTGAGTAAGTGCCCGCAGGAGTCTGTAGGAATCCGTGGGATTCTGTAAGGTTCTGGAGGGTTCTGCAGGGTTCCCTAGGGGCCCGTAGAGTTCCGTAGTGGCTGGTAAAGTACCCTAGGGCCCTGTACCGTTCCGTAACTGCCTGCAAGGATCTTTAAGCTTCCGTAGGGGCTGGTAGGATTCCATAAAGTTCCGTGGGTTCCTGCAGAGTTCTGCAAGTGCCCGCAAGGGCCTGTAGGAGACCACAGTGTTTCTGTCAGGTTCCGTAGAGTTCTGTAGGGGCCATATTTTTCTGTAGTGGCTGGTAGTATTCTGTAGGGGTCTGTAGGGTTCCGTAGGCGCCTGCAGTGTTCTGTAGGAGCCCATAGGGTTTTAGTGAGGTTCCGTTGTGTTGCTAAGGGTCCTGTAGAGTGCTGTCGGGTCCTGGAGTATTCTGTAGGGTTCCAGAGGGGCTCGTAGGGTTTCGTCGAAATCTGTAGGCTTCCCTAGGGGCCCGTAGAGTCCCGTAGATTTCCGTAGGGGCCTGTAGGGTTGTGTAAGTGCCCGCAGGGGTTGGTAGGAGCTTGTAGGGTGCCATATGTTTCCGGAGGGTTGTGTAGGGTTCCGTAGGGGCCTGTGGTGTTCCCTAGGGGCCTGTAGAGTCTCGTACAGTTCCGTAGGGTCCTGTAGGTTTCCATAAGCGCCCGCAGAGGTCTGAAGGGGCCCGTACTGTTCCGTAAGGATCCACAGGGCTCTTAGAGCTTCGTAGGTTCCCTAGAGGCCTCTGGAGTACCGCAGGAGCCAGTAGTGTTCTGTAGGGGCCTGTAGGGTTCCTTCCATAGGGGCTGGCAGTGTTAGGTAGGGGCCTGTAGGGTTGTGTAAGTGCCTGCAGAAGTCTGTAGGAGTCTGTGGGATTCTGTAAGGTTCCGGAGGGTTCTGCAGGGTTCCGTAGGGACCCGTAGAGTTCCGTAGTGGCTGGTAAAGTTCCGTAGGGCCCTGTGGGGTTCTGTATGGACCTGTAGGGTTCCGTAGGGGCCTGCAGGGTTCCGTAAGTGCCCGCAGGTGTCTGTAGGGTTCCGTAGGGGTCTGTAGGGTTCCGTAGGCACCTGCAGTGTTCTGTAGGAGCCCATAGGGTTTTAGTGAGGTTCCGTTGTGTTGCTAAGGGTCTTGTAGAGTGCTGTCGGGTCCTGGAGTATTCTGTAGGGTTCCAGAGGGGCTCGTAGGGTTTCGTCGAAATCTGTAGGCTTCCCTAGGGGCCCGTAGAGTCCCGTAGATTTCCGTAGGGGCCTGTAGGGTTGTGTAAGTGCCCGCAGGGGTTGGTAGGAGCTTGTAGGGTGCCATATGTTTCCGGAGGGTTGTGTAGGGTTCCGTAGGGGCCTGTGGTGTTCCCTAGGGGCCTGTAGAGTCTCGTAGAGTTCCGTAGGGTCCTGTAGGTTTCCATAAGCGCCCGCAGAGGTCTGAAGGGGCCCGTACTGTTCCGTAAGGATCCATAGGGCTCCGTAGAGCTTCGTAGGTTCCCTAGAGGCCTCTGGAGTACCGCAGGAGCCAGTAGTGTTCTGTAGGGGCCCGTAGGGTTCCTTCCATAGGAGCTGGCAGTGTTCCGTAGGGTCCTCTAGGGTTGAGTAAGTGCCCGCAGGAGTGTGTAGGAATCCGTGGGATTCTGTAAGGTTCTGGAGGGTTCTGCAGGGTTCCCTAGGGGCCCGTAGAGTTCCGTAGTGGCTGGTAAAGTACCCTAGGGCCCTGTACCGTTCCGTAACTGCCTGCAAGGATCTTTAAGCTTCCGTAGGGGCTGGTAGGGTTCCATAAAGTTCCGTGGGTTCCTGCAGAGTTCTGCAAGTGCCCGCAAGGGCCTGTAGGAGACCACAGTGTTTCTGTCAGGTTCCGTAGAGTTCTGTAGGGGCCATATTTTTCTGTAGTGGCTGGTAGTATTCTGTAGAGGTCTGTAGGGTTCCGTAGGCGCCTGCAGTGTTCTGTAGGAGCCCATAGGGTTTTAGTGAGGTTCCGTTGTGTTGCTAAGGGTCTTGTAGAGTGCTGTCGGGTCCTGGAGTATTCTGTAGGGTTCCAGAGGGGCTCGTAGGGTTCCATCGAAATCTGTAGGGTTCCCTAGGGGCCCATAGAGTCCCGTAGATTTCCGTAGGGACCTGTAGGGTTGTGTAAGTGCCCGCAGGGGTTGGTAGGAGCTTATAGGGTTCCATAAGTTTCCAGAGGGTTGTGTAGGGTTCCGTAGGGGCCTGTGGTGTTCCCTAGGGGCCTGTAGAGTCTCGTACAGTTCCGTAAGGGCCTGTGGTGTTCTCTAGGGGCCTGTAGAGTCTCGTACAGTTCCGTAGGGTCCTGTAGGTTTCCATAAGCGCCCGCAGAGGTCTGAAGGGGCCCGTACTGTTCCGTGAGGATCCATAGGGTTCCGTAGAGCTTCGTAGGTTCCCTAGAGGCCTCTGGAGTACCGCAGGAGCCAGTAGTGTTCTGTAGGGGCCTGTAGGGTTCCTTCCATAGGGGCTGGCAGTGTTAGGTAGGGGCCTGTAGGGTTGTGTAAGTGCCCGCAGAAGTCTGTAGGAGTCTGTGGGATTCTGTAAGGTTCCGGAGGGTTCTGCAGGGTTCCGTAGGGACCCGTAGAGTTCCGTAGTGGCTGGTAAAGTTCCGTAGGGCCCTGTGGGGTTCTGTATGGACCTGTAGGGTTCCGTAGGGGCCTGCAGGGTTCCGTAAGTGCCCGCAGGTGTCTGTAGGGTTCCGTAGGGGTCTGTAGGGTTCCGTAGGCGCCTGCAGTGTTCTGTAGGAGCCCATAGGGTTTTAGTGAGGTTCCGTTGTGTTGCTAAGGGTCTTGTAGAGTGCTGTCGGGTCCTGGAGTATTCTGTAGGGTTCCAGAGGGGCTCGTAGGGTTTCGTCGAAATCTGTAGGCTTCCCTAGGGGCCCGTAGAGTCCCGTAGATTTCCGTAGGGGCCTGTAGGGTTGTGTAAGTGCCCGCAGGGGTTGGTAGGAGCTTGTAGGGTGCCATATGTTTCCGGAGGGTTGTGTAGGGTTCCGTAGGGGCCTGTGGTGTTCCCTAGGGGCCTGTAGAGTCTCGTAGAGTTCCGTAGGGTCCTGTAGGTTTCCATAAGCGCCCGCAGAGGTCTGAAGGGGCCCGTACTGTTCCGTAAGGATCCATAGGGCTCCGTAGAGCTTCGTAGGTTCCCTAGAGGCCTCTGGAGTACCGCAGGAGCCAGTAGTGTTCTGTAGGGGCCTGTAGGGTTCCTTCCATAGGAGCTGGCAGTGTTCCGTAGGGTCCTCTAGGGTTGAGTAAGTGCCCGCAGGAGTCTGTAGGAATCCGTGGGATTCTGTAAGGTTCTGGAGGGTTCTGCAGGGTTCCCTAGGGGCCCGTAGAGTTCCGTAGTGGCTGGTAAAGTACCCTAGGGCCCTGTACCGTTCCGTAACTGCCTGCAAGGATCTTTAAGCTTCCGTAGGGGCTGGTAGGATTCCATAAAGTTCCGTGGGTTCCTGCAGAGTTCTGCAAGTGCCCGCAAGGGCCTGTAGGAGACCACAGTGTTTCTGTCAGGTTCCGTAGAGTTCTGTAGGGGCCATATTTTTCTGTAGTGGCTGGTAGTATTCTGTAGGGGTCTGTAGGGTTCCGTAGGCGCCTGCAGTGTTCTGTAGGAGCCCATAGGGTTTTAGTGAGGTTCCGTTGTGTTGCTAAGGGTCTTGTAGAGTGCTGTCGGGTCCTGGAGTATTCTGTAGGGTTCCAGAGGGGCTCGTAGGGTTCCATCGAAATCTGTAGGCTTCCCTAGGGGCCCATAGAGTCCCGTAGATTTCCGTAGGGACCTGTAGGGTTGTGTAAGTGCCCGCAGGGGTTGGTAGGAGCTTATAGGGTTCCATAAGTTTCCAGAGGGTTGTGTAGGGTTCCGTAGGGGCCTGTGGTGTTCCCTAGGGGCCTGTAGAGTCTCGTACAGTTCCGTAAGGGCCTGTGGTGTTCTCTAGGGGCCTGTAGAGTCTCGTACAGTTCCGTAGGGTCCTGTAGGTTTCCATAAGCGCCCGCAGAGGTCTGAAGGGGCCCGTACTGTTCCGTGAGGATCCATAGGGTTCCGTAGAGCTTCGTAGGTTCCCTAGAGGCCTCTGGAGTACCGCAGGAGCCAGTAGTGTTCTGTAGGGGCCTGTAGGGTTCCTTCCATAGGGGCTGGCAGTGTTAGGTAGGGGCCTCTAGGGTTGTGTAAGTGCCCGCAGGAGTCTGTAGGAGTCTGTGGGATTCTGTAAGGTTCCGGAGGGTTCTGCAGGGTTCCGTAGGGACCCGTAGAGTTCCGTAGTGGCTGGTAAAGTTCCGTAGGGCCCTGTGGGGTTCTGTATGGACCTGTAGGGTTCCGTAGGGGCCTGCAGGGTTCCGTAAGTGCCCGCAGGTGTCTGTAGGGTTCCGTAGGGGTCTGTAGGGTTCCGTAGGCACCTGCAGTGTTCTGTAGGAGCCCATAGGGTTTTAGTGAGGTTCCGTTGTGTTGCTAAGGGTCTTGTAGAGTGCTGTCGGGTCCTGGAGTATTCTGTAGGGTTCCAGAGGGGCTCGTAGGGTTTCGTCGAAATCTGTAGGCTTCCCTAGGGGCCCGTAGAGTCCCGTAGATTTCCGTAGGGGCCTGTAGGGTTGTGTAAGTGCCCGCAGGGGTTGGTAGGAGCTTGTAGGGTGCCATATGTTTCCGGAGGGTTGTGTAGGGTTCCGTAGGGGCCTGTGGTGTTCCCTAGGGGCCTGTAGAGTCTCGTAGAGTTCCGTAGGGTCCTGTAGGTTTCCATAAGCGCCCGCAGAGGTCTGAAGGGGCCCGTACTGTTCCGTAAGGATCCATAGGGCTCCGTAGAGCTTCGTAGGTTCCCTAGAGGCCTCTGGAGTACCGCAGGAGCCAGTAGTGTTCTGTAGGGGCCCGTAGGGTTCCTTCCATAGGAGCTGGCAGTGTTCCGTAGGGTCCTCTAGGGTTGAGTAAGTGCCCGCAGGAGTGTGTAGGAATCCGTGGGATTCTGTAAGGTTCTGGAGGGTTCTGCAGGGTTCCCTAGGGGCCCGTAGAGTTCCGTAGTGGCTGGTAAAGTACCCTAGGGCCCTGTACCGTTCCGTAACTGCCTGCAAGGATCTTTAAGCTTCCGTAGGGGCTGGTAGGGTTCCATAAAGTTCCGTGGGTTCCTGCAGAGTTCTGCAAGTGCCCGCAAGGGCCTGTAGGAGACCACAGTGTTTCTGTCAGGTTCCGTAGAGTTCTGTAGGGGCCATATTTTTCTGTAGTGGCTGGTAGTATTCTGTAGGGGTCTGTAGGGTTCCGTAGGCGCCTGCAGTGTTCTGTAGGAGCCCATAGGGTTTTAGTGAGGTTCCGTTGTGTTGCTAAGGGTCTTGTAGAGTGCTGTCGGGTCCTGGAGTATTCTGTAGGGTTCCAGAGGGGCTCGCAGGGTTCCATCGAAATCTGTAGGGTTCCCTAGGGGCCCATAGAGTCCCGTAGATTTCCGTAGGGACCTGTAGGGTTGTGTAAGTGCCCGCAGGGGTTGGTAGGAGCTTATAGGGTTCCATAAGTTTCCAGAGGGTTGTGTAGGGTTCCGTAGGGGCCTGTGGTGTTCCCTAGGGGCCTGTAGAGTCTCGTACAGTTTCGTAAGGGCCTGTGGTGTTCTCTAGGGGCCTGTAGAGTCTCGTACAGTTCCGTAGGGTCCTGTAGGTTTCCATAAGCGCCCGCAGAGGTCTGAAGGGGCCCGTACTGTTCCGTGAGGATCCATAGGGTTCCGTAGAGCTTCGTAGGTTCCCTAGAGGCCTCTGGAGTACCGCAGGAGCCAGTAGTGTTCTGTAGGGGCCTGTAGGGTTCCTTCCATAGGGGCTGGCAGTGTTAGGTAGGGGCCTGTAGGGTTGTGTAAGTGCCTGCAGAAGTCTGTAGGAGTCTGTGGGATTCTGTAAGGTTCCGGAGGGTTCTGCAGGGTTCCGTAGGGACCCGTAGAGTTCCGTAGTGGCTGGTAAAGTTCCGTAGGGCCCTGTGGGGTTCTGTATGGACCTGTAGGGTTCCGTAGGGGCCTGCAGGGTTCCGTAAGTGCCCGCAGGTGTCTGTAGGGTTCCGTAGGGGTCTGTAGGGTTCCGTAGGCACCTGCAGTGTTCTGTAGGAGCCCATAGGGTTTTAGTGAGGTTCCGTTGTGTTGCTAAGGGTCTTGTAGAGTGCTGTCGGGTCCTGGAGTATTCTGTAGGGTTCCAGAGGGGCTCGTAGGGTTTCGTCGAAATCTGTAGGCTTCCCTAGGGGCCCGTAGAGTCCCGTAGATTTCCGTAGGGGCCTGTAGGGTTGTGTAAGTGCCCGCAGGGGTTGGTAGGAGCTTGTAGGGTGCCATATGTTTCCGGAGGGTTGTGTAGGGTTCCGTAGGGGCCTGTGGTGTTCCCTAGGGGCCTGTAGAGTCTCGTAGAGTTCCGTAGGGTCCTGTAGGTTTCCATAAGCGCCCGCAGAGGTCTGAAGGGGCCCGTACTGTTCCGTAAGGATCCATAGGGCTCCGTAGAGCTTCGTAGGTTCCCTAGAGGCCTCTGGAGTACCGCAGGAGCCAGTAGTGTTCTGTAGGGGCCCGTAGGGTTCCTTCCATAGGAGCTGGCAGTGTTCCGTAGGGTCCTCTAGGGTTGAGTAAGTGCCCGCAGGAGTGTGTAGGAATCCGTGGGATTCTGTAAGGTTCTGGAGGGTTCTGCAGGGTTCCCTAGGGGCCCGTAGAGTTCCGTAGTGGCTGGTAAAGTACCCTAGGGCCCTGTACCGTTCCGTAACTGCCTGCAAGGATCTTTAAGCTTCCGTAGGGGCTGGTAGGGTTCCATAAAGTTCCGTGGGTTCCTGCAGAGTTCTGCAAGTGCCCGCAAGGGCCTGTAGGAGACCACAGTGTTTCTGTCAGGTTCCGTAGAGTTCTGTAGGGGCCATATTTTTCTGTAGTGGCTGGTAGTATTCTGTAGAGGTCTGTAGGGTTCCGTAGGCGCCTGCAGTGTTCTGTAGGAGCCCATAGGGTTTTAGTGAGGTTCCGTTGTGTTGCTAAGGGTCTTGTAGAGTGCTGTCGGGTCCTGGAGTATTCTGTAGGGTTCCAGAGGGGCTCGTAGGGTTCCATCGAAATCTGTAGGGTTCCCTAGGGGCCCATAGAGTCCCGTAGATTTCCGTAGGGACCTGTAGGGTTGTGTAAGTGCCCGCAGGGGTTGGTAGGAGCTTATAGGGTTCCATAAGTTTCCAGAGGGTTGTGTAGGGTTCCGTAGGGGCCTGTGGTGTTCCCTAGGGGCCTGTAGAGTCTCGTACAGTTCCGTAAGGGCCTGTGGTGTTCTCTAGGGGCCTGTAGAGTCTCGTACAGTTCCGTAGGGTCCTGTAGGTTTCCATAAGCGCCCGCAGAGGTCTGAAGGGGCCCGTACTGTTCCGTGAGGATCCATAGGGTTCCGTAGAGCTTCGTAGGTTCCCTAGAGGCCTCTGGAGTACCGCAGGAGCCAGTAGTGTTCTGTAGGGGCCTGTAGGGTTCCTTCCATAGGGGCTGGCAGTGTTAGGTAGGGGCCTGTAGGGTTGTGTAAGTGCCCGCAGAAGTCTGTAGGAGTCTGTGGGATTCTGTAAGGTTCCGGAGGGTTCTGCAGGGTTCCGTAGGGACCCGTAGAGTTCCGTAGTGGCTGGTAAAGTTCCGTAGGGCCCTGTGGGGTTCTGTATGGACCTGTAGGGTTCCGTAGGGGCCTGCAGGGTTCCGTAAGTGCCCGCAGGTGTCTGTAGGGTTCCGTAGGGGTCTGTAGGGTTCCGTAGGCGCCTGCAGTGTTCTGTAGGAGCCCATAGGGTTTTAGTGAGGTTCCGTTGTGTTGCTAAGGGTCTTGTAGAGTGCTGTCGGGTCCTGGAGTATTCTGTAGGGTTCCAGAGGGGCTCGTAGGGTTTCGTCGAAATCTGTAGGCTTCCCTAGGGGCCCGTAGAGTCCCGTAGATTTCCGTAGGGGCCTGTAGGGTTGTGTAAGTGCCCGCAGGGGTTGGTAGGAGCTTGTAGGGTGCCATATGTTTCCGGAGGGTTGTGTAGGGTTCCGTAGGGGCCTGTGGTGTTCCCTAGGGGCCTGTAGAGTCTCGTAGAGTTCCGTAGGGTCCTGTAGGTTTCCATAAGCGCCCGCAGAGGTCTGAAGGGGCCCGTACTGTTCCGTAAGGATCCATAGGGCTCCGTAGAGCTTCGTAGGTTCCCTAGAGGCCTCTGGAGTACCGCAGGAGCCAGTAGTGTTCTGTAGGGGCCTGTAGGGTTCCTTCCATAGGAGCTGGCAGTGTTCCGTAGGGTCCTCTAGGGTTGAGTAAGTGCCCGCAGGAGTCTGTAGGAATCCGTGGGATTCTGTAAGGTTCTGGAGGGTTCTGCAGGGTTCCCTAGGGGCCCGTAGAGTTCCGTAGTGGCTGGTAAAGTACCCTAGGGCCCTGTACCGTTCCGTAACTGCCTGCAAGGATCTTTAAGCTTCCGTAGGGGCTGGTAGGATTCCATAAAGTTCCGTGGGTTCCTGCAGAGTTCTGCAAGTGCCCGCAAGGGCCTGTAGGAGACCACAGTGTTTCTGTCAGGTTCCGTAGAGTTCTGTAGGGGCCATATTTTTCTGTAGTGGCTGGTAGTATTCTGTAGGGGTCTGTAGGGTTCCGTAGGCGCCTGCAGTGTTCTGTAGGAGCCCATAGGGTTTTAGTGAGGTTCCGTTGTGTTGCTAAGGGTCTTGTAGAGTGCTGTCGGGTCCTGGAGTATTCTGTAGGGTTCCAGAGGGGCTCGTAGGGTTCCATCGAAATCTGTAGGCTTCCCTAGGGGCCCATAGAGTCCCGTAGATTTCCGTAGGGACCTGTAGGGTTGTGTAAGTGCCCGCAGGGGTTGGTAGGAGCTTATAGGGTTCCATAAGTTTCCAGAGGGTTGTGTAGGGTTCCGTAGGGGCCTGTGGTGTTCCCTAGGGGCCTGTAGAGTCTCGTACAGTTCCGTAAGGGCCTGTGGTGTTCTCTAGGGGCCTGTAGAGTCTCGTACAGTTCCGTAGGGTCCTGTAGGTTTCCATAAGCGCCCGCAGAGGTCTGAAGGGGCCCGTACTGTTCCGTGAGGATCCATAGGGTTCCGTAGAGCTTCGTAGGTTCCCTAGAGGCCTCTGGAGTACCGCAGGAGCCAGTAGTGTTCTGTAGGGGCCTGTAGGGTTCCTTCCATAGGGGCTGGCAGTGTTAGGTAGGGGCCTCTAGGGTTGTGTAAGTGCCCGCAGGAGTCTGTAGGAGTCTGTGGGATTCTGTAAGGTTCCGGAGGGTTCTGCAGGGTTCCGTAGGGACCCGTAGAGTTCCGTAGTGGCTGGTAAAGTTCCGTAGGGCCCTGTGGGGTTCTGTATGGACCTGTAGGGTTCCGTAGGGGCCTGCAGGGTTCCGTAAGTGCCCGCAGGTGTCTGTAGGGTTCCGTAGGGGTCTGTAGGGTTCCGTAGGCACCTGCAGTGTTCTGTAGGAGCCCATAGGGTTTTAGTGAGGTTCCGTTGTGTTGCTAAGGGTCTTGTAGAGTGCTGTCGGGTCCTGGAGTATTCTGTAGGGTTCCAGAGGGGCTCGTAGGGTTTCGTCGAAATCTGTAGGCTTCCCTAGGGGCCCGTAGAGTCCCGTAGATTTCCGTAGGGGCCTGTAGGGTTGTGTAAGTGCCCGCAGGGGTTGGTAGGAGCTTGTAGGGTGCCATATGTTTCCGGAGGGTTGTGTAGGGTTCCGTAGGGGCCTGTGGTGTTCCCTAGGGGCCTGTAGAGTCTCGTAGAGTTCCGTAGGGTCCTGTAGGTTTCCATAAGCGCCCGCAGAGGTCTGAAGGGGCCCGTACTGTTCCGTAAGGATCCATAGGGCTCCGTAGAGCTTCGTAGGTTCCCTAGAGGCCTCTGGAGTACCGCAGGAGCCAGTAGTGTTCTGTAGGGGCCCGTAGGGTTCCTTCCATAGGAGCTGGCAGTGTTCCGTAGGGTCCTCTAGGGTTGAGTAAGTGCCCGCAGGAGTGTGTAGGAATCCGTGGGATTCTGTAAGGTTCTGGAGGGTTCTGCAGGGTTCCCTAGGGGCCCGTAGAGTTCCGTAGTGGCTGGTAAAGTACCCTAGGGCCCTGTACCGTTCCGTAACTGCCTGCAAGGATCTTTAAGCTTCCGTAGGGGCTGGTAGGGTTCCATAAAGTTCCGTGGGTTCCTGCAGAGTTCTGCAAGTGCCCGCAAGGGCCTGTAGGAGACCACAGTGTTTCTGTCAGGTTCCGTAGAGTTCTGTAGGGGCCATATTTTTCTGTAGTGGCTGGTAGTATTCTGTAGGGGTCTGTAGGGTTCCGTAGGCGCCTGCAGTGTTCTGTAGGAGCCCATAGGGTTTTAGTGAGGTTCCGTTGTGTTGCTAAGGGTCTTGTAGAGTGCTGTCGGGTCCTGGAGTATTCTGTAGGGTTCCAGAGGGGCTCGCAGGGTTCCATCGAAATCTGTAGGGTTCCCTAGGGGCCCATAGAGTCCCGTAGATTTCCGTAGGGACCTGTAGGGTTGTGTAAGTGCCCGCAGGGGTTGGTAGGAGCTTATAGGGTTCCATAAGTTTCCAGAGGGTTGTGTAGGGTTCCGTAGGGGCCTGTGGTGTTCCCTAGGGGCCTGTAGAGTCTCGTACAGTTTCGTAAGGGCCTGTGGTGTTCTCTAGGGGCCTGTAGAGTCTCGTACAGTTCCGTAGGGTCCTGTAGGTTTCCATAAGCGCCCGCAGAGGTCTGAAGGGGCCCGTACTGTTCCGTGAGGATCCATAGGGTTCCGTAGAGCTTCGTAGGTTCCCTAGAGGCCTCTGGAGTACCGCAGGAGCCAGTAGTGTTCTGTAGGGGCCTGTAGGGTTCCTTCCATAGGGGCTGGCAGTGTTAGGTAGGGGCCTGTAGGGTTGTGTAAGTGCCCGCAGAAGTCTGTAGGAGTCTGTGGGATTCTGTAAGGTTCCGGAGGGTTCTGCAGGGTTCCGTAGGGACCCGTAGAGTTCCGTAGTGGCTGGTAAAGTTCCGTAGGGCCCTGTGGGGTTCTGTATGGACCTGTAGGGTTCCGTAGGGGCCTGCAGGGTTCCGTAAGTGCCCGCAGGTGTCTGTAGGGTTCCGTAGGGGTCTGTAGGGTTCCGTAGGTGCCTGCAGTGTTCTGTAGGAGCCCATAGGGTTTTAGTGAGGTTCCGTTGTGTTGCTAAGGGTCTTGTAGAGTGCTGTCGGGTCCTGGAGTATTCTGTAGGGTTCCAGAGGGGCTCGTAGGGTTTCGTCGAAATCTGTAGGCTTCCCTAGGGGCCCGTAGAGTCCCGTAGATTTCCGTAGGGGCCTGTAGGGTTGTGTAAGTGCCCGCAGGGGTTGGTAGGAGCTTGTAGGGTGCCATATGTTTCCGGAGGGTTGTGTAGGGTTCCGTAGGGGCCTGTGGTGTTCCCTAGGGGCCTGTAGAGTCTCGTAGAGTTCCGTAGGGTCCTGTAGGTTTCCATAAGCTCCCGCAGAGGTCTGAAGGGGCCCGTACTGTTCCGTAAGGATCCATAGGGCTCCGTAGAGCTTCGTAGGTTCCCTAGAGGCCTCTGGAGTACCGCAGGAGCCAGTAGTGTTCTGTAGGGGCCCGTAGGGTTCCTTCCATAGGAGCTGGCAGTGTTCCGTAGGGTCCTCTAGGGTTGAGTAAGTGCCCGCAGGAGTCTGTAGGAATCCGTGGGATTCTGTAAGGTTCTGGAGGGTTCTGCAGGGTTCCCTAGGGGCCCGTAGAGTTCCGTAGTGGCTGGTAAAGTACCCTAGGGCCCTGTACCGTTCCGTAACTGCCTGCAAGGATCTTTAAGCTTCCGTAGGGGCTGGTAGGGTTCCATAAAGTTCCGTGGGTTCCTGCAGAGTTCTGCAAGTGCCCGCAAGGGCCTGTAGGAGACCACAGTGTTTCTGTCAGGTTCCGTAGAGTTCTGTAGGGGCCATATTTTTCTGTAGTGGCTGGTAGTATTCTGTAGGGGTCTGTAGGGTTCCGTAGGCGCCTGCAGTGTTCTGTAGGAGCCCATAGGGTTTTAGTGAGGTTCCGTTGTGTTGCTAAGGGTCTTGTAGAGTGCTGTCGGGTCCTGGAGTATTCTGTAGGGTTCCAGAGGGGCTCGTAGGGTTCCATCGAAATCTGTAGGCTTCCCTAGGGGCCCATAGAGTCCCGTAGATTTCCGTAGGGACCTGTAGGGTTGTGTAAGTGCCCGCAGGGGTTGGTAGGAGCTTATAGGGTTCCATAAGTTTCCAGAGGGTTGTGTAGGGTTCCGTAGGGGCCTGTGGTGTTCCCTAGGGGCCTGTAGAGTCTCGTACAGTTCCGTAAGGGCCTGTGGTGTTCTCTAGGGGCCTGTAGAGTCTCGTACAGTTCCGTAGGGTCCTGTAGGTTTCCATAAGCGCCCGCAGAGGTCTGAAGGGGCCCGTACTGTTCCGTGAGGATCCATAGGGTTCCGTAGAGCTTCGTAGGTTCCCTAGAGGCCTCTGGAGTACCGCAGGAGCCAGTAGTGTTCTGTAGGGGCCTGTAGGGTTCCTTCCATAGGGGCTGGCAGTGTTAGGTAGGGGCCTGTAGGGTTGTGTAAGTGCCCGCAGAAGTCTGTAGGAGTCTGTGGGATTCTCTAAGGTTCCGGAGGGTTCTGCAGGGTTCCGTAGGGACCCGTAGAGTTCCGTAGTGGCTGGTAAAGTTCCATAGGGCCCTGTGGGGTTCTGTATGGACCTGTAGGGTTCCGTAGGGGCCTGCAGGGTTCCGTAAGTGCCCGCAGGTGTCTGTAGGGTTCCGTAGGGGTCTGTAGGGTTCCGTAGGCACCTGCAGTGTTCTGTAGGAGCCCATAGGGTTTTAGTGAGGTTCCGTTGTGTTGCTAAGGGTCTTGTAGAGTGCTGTCGGGTCCTGGAGTATTCTGTAGGGTTCCAGAGGGGCTCGTAGGGTTTCGTCGAAATCTGTAGGGTTCCCTAGGGGCCCGTAGAGTCCTGTAGATTTCCGTAGGGGCCTGTAGGGTTGTGTAAGTGCCCGCAGGGGTTGGTAGGAGCTTGTAGGGTGCCATATGTTTCCGGAGGGTTGTGTAGGGTTCCGTAGGGGCCTGTGGTGTTCCCTAGGGGCCTGTAGAGTCTCGTAGAGTTCCGTAGGGTCCTGTAGGTTTCCATAAGCGCCCGCAGAGGTCTGAAGGGGCCCGTACTGTTCCGTAAGGATCCATAGGGCTCCGTAGAGCTTCGTAGGTTCCCTAGAGGCCTCTGGAGTACCGCAGGAGCCAGTAGTGTTCTGTAGGGGCCCGTAGGGTTCCTTCCATAGGAGCTGGCAGTGTTCCGTAGGGTCCTCTAGGGTTGAGTAAGTGCCCGCAGGAGTGTGTAGGAATCCGTGGGATTCTGTAAGGTTCTGGAGGGTTCTGCAGGGTTCCCTAGGGGCCCGTAGAGTTCCGTAGTGGCTGGTAAAGTACCCTAGGGCCCTGTACCGTTCCGTAACTGCCTGCAAGGATCTTTAAGCTTCCGTAGGGGCTGGTAGGGTTCCATAAAGTTCCGTGGGTTCCTGCAGAGTTCTGCAAGTGCCCGCAAGGGCCTGTAGGAGACCACAGTGTTTCTGTCAGGTTCCGTAGAGTTCTGTAGGGGCCATATTTTTCTGTAGTGGCTGGTAGTATTCTGTAGGGGTCTGTAGGGTTCCGTAGGCGCCTGCAGTGTTCTGTAGGAGCCCATAGGGTTTTAGTGAGGTTCCGTTGTGTTGCTAAGGGTCTTGTAGAGTGCTGTCGGGTCCTGGAGTATTCTGTAGGGTTCCAGAGGGGCTCGCAGGGTTCCATCGAAATCTGTAGGGTTCCCTAGGGGCCCATAGAGTCCCGTAGATTTCCGTAGGGACCTGTAGGGTTGTGTAAGTGCCCGCAGGGGTTGGTAGGAGCTTATAGGGTTCCATAAGTTTCCAGAGGGTTGTGTAGGGTTCCATAGGGGCCTGTGGTGTTCCCTAGGGGCCTGTAGAGTCTCGTACAGTTCCGTAAGGGCCTGTGGTGTTCTCTAGGGGCCTGTAGAGTCTCGTAGAGTTCCGTAGGGTCCTGTAGGTTTCCATAAGCGCCCGCAGAGGTCTGAAGGGGCCCGTACTGTTCCGTGAGGATCCATAGGGTTCCGTAGAGCTTCGTAGGTTCCCTAGAGGCCTCTGGAGTACCGCAGGAGCCAGTAGTGTTCTGTAGGGGCCTGTAGGGTTCCTTCCATAGGGGCTGGCAGTGTTAGGTAGGGGCCTGTAGGGTTGTGTAAGTGCCTGCAGAAGTCTGTAAGAGTCTGTGGGATTCTCTAAGGTTCCGGAGGGTTCTGCAGGGTTCCGTAGGGACCCGTAGAGTTCCGTAGTGGCTGGTAAAGTTCCGTAGGGCCCTGTGGGGTTCTGTATGGAGCTGTAGGGTTCCGTAGGGGCCTGCAGGGTTCCGTAAGTGCCCGCAGGTGTCTGTAGGGTTCCGTAGGGGTCTGTAGGGTTCCGTAGGCACCTGCAGTGTTCTGTAGGAGCCCATAGGGTTTTAGTGAGGTTCCGTTGTGTTGCTAAGGGTCTTGTAGAGTGCTGTCGGGTCCTGGAGTATTCTGTAGGGTTCCAGAGGGGCTCGTAGGGTTTCGTCGAAATCTGTAGGGTTCCCTAGGGGCCCGTAGAGTCCTGTAGATTTCCGTAGGGGCCTGTAGGGTTGTGTAAGTGCCCGCAGGGGTTGGTAGGAGCTTGTAGGGTGCCATATGTTTCCGGAGGGTTGTGTAGGGTTCCGTAGGGGCCTGTGGTGTTCCCTAGGGGCCTGTAGAGTCTCGTAGAGTTCCGTAGGGTCCTGTAGGTTTCCATAAGCGCCCGCAGAGGTCTGAAGGGGCCCGTACTGTTCCGTAAGGATCCATAGGGCTCCGTAGAGCTTCGTAGGTTCCCTAGAGGCCTCTGGAGTACCGCAGGAGCCAGTAGTGTTCTGTAGGGGCCCGTAGGGTTCCTTCCATAGGAGCTGGCAGTGTTCCGTAGGGTCCTCTAGGGTTGAGTAAGTGCCCGCAGGAGTGTGTAGGAATCCGTGGGATTCTGTAAGGTTCTGGAGGGTTCTGCAGGGTTCCCTAGGGGCCCGTAGAGTTCCGTAGTGGCTGGTAAAGTACCCTAGGGCCCTGTACCGTTCCGTAACTGCCTGCAAGGATCTTTAAGCTTCCGTAGGGGCTGGTAGGGTTCCATAAAGTTCCGTGGGTTCCTGCAGAGTTCTGCAAGTGCCCGCAAGGGCCTGTAGGAGACCACAGTGTTTCTGTCAGGTTCCGTAGAGTTCTGTAGGGGCCATATTTTTCTGTAGTGGCTGGTAGTATTCTGTAGGGGTCTGTAGGGTTCCGTAGGCGCCTGCAGTGTTCTGTAGGAGCCCATAGGGTTTTAGTGAGGTTCCGTTGTGTTGCTAAGGGTCTTGTAGAGTGCTGTCGGGTCCTGGAGTATTCTGTAGGGTTCCAGAGGGGCTCGCAGGGTTCCATCGAAATCTGTAGGGTTCCCTAGGGGCCCATAGAGTCCCGTAGATTTCCGTAGGGACCTGTAGGGTTGTGTAAGTGCCCGCAGGGGTTGGTAGGAGCTTATAGGGTTCCATAAGTTTCCAGAGGGTTGTGTAGGGTTCCATAGGGGCCTGTGGTGTTCCCTAGGGGCCTGTAGAGTCTCGTACAGTTCCGTAAGGGCCTGTGGTGTTCTCTAGGGGCCTGTAGAGTCTCGTAGAGTTCCGTAGGGTCCTGTAGGTTTCCATAAGCGCCCGCAGAGGTCTGAAGGGGCCCGTACTGTTCCGTGAGGATCCATAGGGTTCCGTAGAGCTTCGTAGGTTCCCTAGAGGCCTCTGGAGTACCGCAGGAGCCAGTAGTGTTCTGTAGGGGCCTGTAGGGTTCCTTCCATAGGGGCTGGCAGTGTTAGGTAGGGGCCTGTAGGGTTGTGTAAGTGCCTGCAGAAGTCTGTAAGAGTCTGTGGGATTCTCTAAGGTTCCGGAGGGTTCTGCAGGGTTCCGTAGGGACCCGTAGAGTTCCGTAGTGGCTGGTAAAGTTCCGTAGGGCCCTGTGGGGTTCTGTATGGAGCTGTAGGGTTCCGTAGGGGCCTGCAGGGTTCCGTAAGTGCCCGCAGGTGTCTGTAGGGTTCCGTAGGGGTCTGTAGGGTTCCGTAGGCACCTGCAGTGTTCTGTAGGAGCCCATAGGGTTTTAGTGAGGTTCCGTTGTGTTGCTAAGGGTCTTGTAGAGTGCTGTCGGGTCCTGGAGTATTCTGTAGGGTTCCAGAGGGGCTCGTAGGGTTTCGTCGAAATCTGTAGGGTTCCCTAGGGGCCCGTAGAGTCCTGTAGATTTCCGTAGGGGCCTGTAGGGTTGTGTAAGTGCCCGCAGGGGTTGGTAGGAGCTTGTAGGGTGCCATATGTTTCCGGAGGGTTGTGTAGGGTTCCGTAGGGGCCTGTGGTGTTCCCTAGGGGCCTGTAGAGTCTCGTAGAGTTCCGTAGGGTCCTGTAGGTTTCCATAAGCGCCCGCAGAGGTCTGAAGGGGCCCGTACTGTTCCGTAAGGATCCATAGGGCTCCGTAGAGCTTCGTAGGTTCCCTAGAGGCCTCTGGAGTACCGCAGGAGCCAGTAGTGTTCTGTAGGGGCCCGTAGGGTTCCTTCCATAGGAGCTGGCAGTGTTCCGTAGGGTCCTCTAGGGTTGAGTAAGTGCCCGCAGGAGTGTGTAGGAATCCGTGGGATTCTGTAAGGTTCTGGAGGGTTCTGCAGGGTTCCCTAGGGGCCCGTAGAGTTCCGTAGTGGCTGGTAAAGTACCCTAGGGCCCTGTACCGTTCCGTAACTGCCTGCAAGGATCTTAAGCTTCCGTAGGGGCTGGTAGGGTTCCATAAAGTTCCGTGGGTTCCTGCAGAGTTCTGCAAGTGCCCGCAAGGGCCTGTAGGAGACCACAGTGTTTCTGTCAGGTTCCGTAGAGTTCTGTAGGGGCCATATTTTTCTGTAGTGGCTGGTAGTATTCTGTAGGGGTCTGTAGGGTTCCGTAGGCGCCTGCAGTGTTCTGTAGGAGCCCATAGGGTTTTAGTGAGGTTCCGTTGTGTTGCTAAGGGTCTTGTAGAGTGCTGTCGGGTCCTGGAGTATTCTGTAGGGTTCCAGAGGGGCTCGTAGGGTTCCATCGAAATCTGTAGGGTTCCCTAGGGGCCCATAGAGTCCCGTAGATTTCCGTAGGGACCTGTAGGGTTGTGTAAGTGCCCGCAGGGGTTGGTAGGAGCTTATAGGGTTCCATAAGTTTCCAGAGGGTTGTGTAGGGTTCCGTAGGGGCCTGTGGTGTTCCCTAGGGGCCTGTAGAGTCTCGTACAGTTCCGTAAGGGCCTGTGGTGTTCTCTAGGGGCCTGTATAGTCTCGTACAGTTCCATAGGGTCCTGTAGGTTTCCATAAGCGCCCGCAGAGGTCTGAAGGGGCCCGTACTGTTCCGTGAGGATCCATAGGGTTCCGTAGAGCTTCGTAGGTTCCCTAGAGGCCTCTGGAGTACCGCAGGAGCCAGTAGTGTTCTGTAGGGGCCTGTAGGGTTCCTTCCATAGGGGCTGGCAGTGTTAGGTAGGGGCCTGTAGGGTTGTGTAAGTGCCCGCAGAAGTCTGTAGGAGTCTGTGGGATTCTCTAAGGTTCCGGAGGGTTCTGCAGGGTTCCGTAGGGACCCGTAGAGTTCCGTAGTGGCTGGTAAAGTTCCGTAGGGCCCTGTGGGGTTCCGTAGGGGTCTGTAGGGTTCCGTAGGCACCTGCAGTGTTCTGTAGGAGCCCATAGGGTTTTAGTGAGGTTCCGTTGTGTTGCTAAGGGTCTTGTAGAGTGCTGTCGGGTCCTGGAGTATTCTGTAGGGTTCCAGAGGGGCTCGTAGGGTTTCGTCGAAATCTGTAGGCTTCCCTAGGGGCCCGTAGAGTCCCGTAGATTTCCGTAGGGGCCTGTAGGGTTGTGTAAGTGCCCGCAGGGGTTGGTAGGAGCTTGTAGGGTGCCATATGTTTCCGGAGGGTTGTGTAGGGTTCCGTAGGGGCCTGTGGTGTTCCCTAGGGGCCTGTAGAGTCTCGTAGAGTTCCGTAGGGTCCTATAGGTTTCCATAAGCGCCCGCAGAGGTCTGAAGGGGCCCGTACTGTTCCGTAAGGATCCATAGGGCTCCGTAGAGCTTCGTAGGTTCCCTAGAGGCCTCTGGAGTACCGCAGGAGCCAGTAGTGTTCTGTAGGGGCCCGTAGGGTTCCTTCCATAGGAGCTGGCAGTGTTCCGTAGGGTCCTCTAGGGTTGAGTAAGTGCCCGCAGGAGTCTGTAGGAATCCGTGGGATTCTGTAAGGTTCTGGAGGGTTCTGCAGGGTTCCCTAGGGGCCCGTAGAGTTCCGTAGTGGCTGGTAAAGTACCCTAGGGCCCTGTACCGTTCCGTAACTGCCTGCAAGGATCTTTAAGCTTCCGTAGGGGCTGGTAGGGTTCCATAAAGTTCCGTGGGTTCCTGCAGAGTTCTGCAAGTGCCCGCAAGGGCCTGTAGGAGACCACAGTGTTTCTGTCAGGTTCCGTAGAGTTCTGTAGGGGCCATATTTTTCTGTAGTGGCTGGTAGTATTCTGTAGGGGTCTGTAGGGTTCCGTAGGCGCCTGCAGTGTTCTGTAGGAGCCCATAGGGTTTTAGTGAGGTTCCGTTGTGTTGCTAAGGGTCTTGTAGAGTGCTGTCGGGTCCTGGAGTATTCTGTAGGGTTCCAGAGGGGCTCGTAGGGTTCCATCGAAATCTGTAGGGTTCCCTAGGGGCCCATAGAGTCCCGTAGATTTCCGTAGGGACCTGTAGGGTTGTGTAAGTGCCCGCAGGGGTTGGTAGGAGCTTATAGGGTTCCATAAGTTTCCGGAGGGTTGTGTAGGGTTCCGTAGGGGCCTGTGGTGTTCCCTAGGGGCCTGTAGAGTCTCGTACAGTTCCGTAAGGGCCTGTGGTGTTCTCTAGGGGCCTGTAGAGTCTCGTACAGTTCCGTAGGGTCCTGTAGGTTTCCATAAGCACCCGCAGAGGTCTGAAGGGGCCCGTACTGTTCCGTGAGGATCCATAGGGTTCCGTAGAGCTTCGTAGGTTCCCTAGAGGCCTCTGGAGTACCGCAGGAGCCAGTAGTGTTCTGTAGGGGCCTGTAGGGTTCCTTCCATAGGGGCTGGCAGTGTTAGGTAGGGGCCTGTAGGGTTGTGTAAGTGCCTGCAGAAGTCTGTAGGAGTCTGTGGGATTCTGTAAGGTTCCGGAGGGTTCTGCAGGGTTCCGTAGGGACCCGTAGAGTTCCGTAGTGGCTGGTAAAGTTCCGTAGGGCCCTGTGGGGTTCTGTATGGACCTGTAGGGTTCCGTAGGGGCCTGCAGGGTTCCGTAAGTGCCCGCAGGTGTCTGTAGGGTTCCGTAGGGGTCTGTAGGGTTCCGTAGGTGCCTGCAGTGTTCTGTAGGAGCCCATAGGGTTTTAGTGAGGTTCCGTTGTGTTGCTAAGGGTCTTGTAGAGTGCTGTCGGGTCCTGGAGTATTCTGTAGGGTTCCAGAGGGGCTCGTAGGGTTTCGTCGAAATCTGTAGGCTTCCCTAGGGGCCCGTAGAGTCCCGTAGATTTCCGTAGGGGCCTGTAGGGTTGTGTAAGTGCCCGCAGGGGTTGGTAGGAGCTTGTAGGGTGCCATATGTTTCCGGAGGGTTGTGTAGGGTTCCGTAGGGGCCTGTGGTGTTCCCTAGGGGCCTGTAGAGTCTCGTAGAGTTCCGTAGGGTCCTGTAGGTTTCCATAAGCTCCCGCAGAGGTCTGAAGGGGCCCGTACTGTTCCGTAAGGATCCATAGGGCTCCGTAGAGCTTCGTAGGTTCCCTAGAGGCCTCTGGAGTACCGCAGGAGCCAGTAGTGTTCTGTAGGGGCCCGTAGGGTTCCTTCCATAGGAGCTGGCAGTGTTCCGTAGGGTCCTCTAGGGTTGAGTAAGTGCCCGCAGGAGTCTGTAGGAATCCGTGGGATTCTGTAAGGTTCTGGAGGGTTCTGCAGGGTTCCCTAGGGGCCCGTAGAGTTCCGTAGTGGCTGGTAAAGTACCCTAGGGCCCTGTACCGTTCCGTAACTGCCTGCAAGGATCTTTAAGCTTCCGTAGGGGCTGGTAGGGTTCCATAAAGTTCCGTGGGTTCCTGCAGAGTTCTGCAAGTGCCCGCAAGGGCCTGTAGGAGACCACAGTGTTTCTGTCAGGTTCCGTAGAGTTCTGTAGGGGCCATATTTTTCTGTAGTGGCTGGTAGTATTCTGTAGGGGTCTGTAGGGTTCCGTAGGCGCCTGCAGTGTTCTGTAGGAGCCCATAGGGTTTTAGTGAGGTTCCGTTGTGTTGCTAAGGGTCTTGTAGAGTGCTGTCGGGTCCTGGAGTATTCTGTAGGGTTCCAGAGGGGCTCGTAGGGTTCCATCGAAATCTGTAGGCTTCCCTAGGGGCCCATAGAGTCCCGTAGATTTCCGTAGGGACCTGTAGGGTTGTGTAAGTGCCCGCAGGGGTTGGTAGGAGCTTATAGGGTTCCATAAGTTTCCAGAGGGTTGTGTAGGGTTCCGTAGGGGCCTGTGGTGTTCCCTAGGGGCCTGTAGAGTCTCGTACAGTTCCGTAAGGGCCTGTGGTGTTCTCTAGGGGCCTGTAGAGTCTCGTACAGTTCCGTAGGGTCCTGTAGGTTTCCATAAGCGCCCGCAGAGGTCTGAAGGGGCCCGTACTGTTCCGTGAGGATCCATAGGGTTCCGTAGAGCTTCGTAGGTTCCCTAGAGGCCTCTGGAGTACCGCAGGAGCCAGTAGTGTTCTGTAGGGGCCTGTAGGGTTCCTTCCATAGGGGCTGGCAGTGTTAGGTAGGGGCCTGTAGGGTTGTGTAAGTGCCTGCAGAAGTCTGTAAGAGTCTGTGGGATTCTCTAAGGTTCCGGAGGGTTCTGCAGGGTTCCGTAGGGACCCGTAGAGTTCCGTAGTGGCTGGTAAAGTTCCATAGGGCCCTGTGGGGTTCTGTATGGACCTGTAGGGTTCCGTAGGGGCCTGCAGGGTTCCGTAAGTGCCCGCAGGTGTCTGTAGGGTTCCGTAGGGGTCTGTAGGGTTCCGTAGGCACCTGCAGTGTTCTGTAGGAGCCCATAGGGTTTTAGTGAGGTTCCGTTGTGTTGCTAAGGGTCTTGTAGAGTGCTGTCGGGTCCTGGAGTATTCTGTAGGGTTCCAGAGGGGCTCGTAGGGTTTCGTCGAAATCTGTAGGGTTCCCTAGGGGCCCGTAGAGTCCTGTAGATTTCCGTAGGGGCCTGTAGGGTTGTGTAAGTGCCCGCAGGGGTTGGTAGGAGCTTGTAGGGTGCCATATGTTTCCGGAGGGTTGTGTAGGGTTCCGTAGGGGCCTGTGGTGTTCCCTAGGGGCCTGTAGAGTCTCGTAGAGTTCCGTAGGGTCCTGTAGGTTTCCATAAGCGCCCGCAGAGGTCTGAAGGGGCCCGTACTGTTCCGTAAGGATCCATAGGGCTCCGTAGAGCTTCGTAGGTTCCCTAGAGGCCTCTGGAGTACCGCAGGAGCCAGTAGTGTTCTGTAGGGGCCCGTAGGGTTCCTTCCATAGGAGCTGGCAGTGTTCCGTAGGGTCCTCTAGGGTTGAGTAAGTGCCCGCAGGAGTGTGTAGGAATCCGTGGGATTCTGTAAGGTTCTGGAGGGTTCTGCAGGGTTCCCTAGGGGCCCGTAGAGTTCCGTAGTGGCTGGTAAAGTACCCTAGGGCCCTGTACCGTTCCGTAACTGCCTGCAAGGATCTTTAAGCTTCCGTAGGGGCTGGTAGGGTTCCATAAAGTTCCGTGGGTTCCTGCAGAGTTCTGCAAGTGCCCGCAAGGGCCTGTAGGAGACCACAGTGTTTCTGTCAGGTTCCGTAGAGTTCTGTAGGGGCCATATTTTTCTGTAGTGGCTGGTAGTATTCTGTAGGGGTCTGTAGGGTTCCGTAGGCGCCTGCAGTGTTCTGTAGGAGCCCATAGGGTTTTAGTGAGGTTCCGTTGTGTTGCTAAGGGTCTTGTAGAGTGCTGTCGGGTCCTGGAGTATTCTGTAGGGTTCCAGAGGGGCTCGCAGGATTCCATCGAAATCTGTAGGGTTCCCTAGGGGCCCATAGAGTCCCGTAGATTTCCGTAGGGACCTGTAGGGTTGTGTAAGTGCCCGCAGGGGTTGGTAGGAGCTTATAGGGTTCCATAAGTTTCCAGAGGGTTGTGTAGGGTTCCATAGGGGCCTGTGGTGTTCCCTAGGGGCCTGTAGAGTCTCGTACAGTTCCGTAAGGGCCTGTGGTGTTCTCTAGGGGCCTGTAGAGTCTCGTACAGTTCCGTAGGGTCCTGTAGGTTTCCATAAGCGCCCGCAGAGGTCTGAAGGGGCCCGTACTGTTCCGTGAGGATCCATAGGGTTCCGTAGAGCTTCGTAGGTTCCCTAGAGGCCTCTGGAGTACCGCAGGAGCCAGTAGTGTTCTGTAGGGGCCTGTAGGGTTCCTTCCATAGGGGCTGGCAGTGTTAGGTAGGGGCCTGTAGGGTTGTGTAAGTGCCTGCAGAAGTCTGTAAGAGTCTGTGGGATTCTCTAAGGTTCCGGAGGGTTCTGCAGGGTTCCGTAGGGACCCGTAGAGTTCCGTAGTGGCTGGTAAAGTTCCGTAGGGCCCTGTGGGGTTCTGTATGGAGCTGTAGGGTTCCGTAGGGGCCTGCAGGGTTCCGTAAGTGCCCGCAGGTGTCTGTAGGGTTCCGTAGGGGTCTGTAGGGTTCCGTAGGCACCTGCAGTGTTCTGTAGGAGCCCATAGGGTTTTAGTGAGGTTCCGTTGTGTTGCTAAGGGTCTTGTAGAGTGCTGTCGGGTCCTGGAGTATTCTGTAGGGTTCCAGAGGGGCTCGTAGGGTTTCGTCGAAATCTGTAGGGTTCCCTAGGGGCCCGTAGAGTCCTGTAGATTTCCGTAGGGGCCTGTAGGGTTGTGTAAGTGCCCGCAGGGGTTGGTAGGAGCTTGTAGGGTGCCATATGTTTCCGGAGGGTTGTGTAGGGTTCCGTAGGGGCCTGTGGTGTTCCCTAGGGGCCTGTAGAGTCTCGTAGAGTTCCGTAGGGTCCTGTAGGTTTCCATAAGCGCCCGCAGAGGTCTGAAGGGGCCCGTACTGTTCCGTAAGGATCCATAGGGCTCCGTAGAGCTTCGTAGGTTCCCTAGAGGCCTCTGGAGTACCGCAGGAGCCAGTAGTGTTCTGTAGGGGCCCGTAGGGTTCCTTCCATAGGAGCTGGCAGTGTTCCGTAGGGTCCTCTAGGGTTGAGTAAGTGCCCGCAGGAGTGTGTAGGAATCCGTGGGATTCTGTAAGGTTCTGGAGGGTTCTGCAGGGTTCCCTAGGGGCCCGTAGAGTTCCGTAGTGGCTGGTAAAGTACCCTAGGGCCCTGTACCGTTCCGTAACTGCCTGCAAGGATCTTTAAGCTTCCGTAGGGGCTGGTAGGGTTCCATAAAGTTCCGTGGGTTCCTGCAGAGTTCTGCAAGTGCCCGCAAGGGCCTGTAGGAGACCACAGTGTTTCTGTCAGGTTCCGTAGAGTTCTGTAGGGGCCATATTTTTCTGTAGTGGCTGGTAGTATTCTGTAGGGGTCTGTAGGGTTCCGTAGGCGCCTGCAGTGTTCTGTAGGAGCCCATAGGGTTTTAGTGAGGTTCCGTTGTGTTGCTAAGGGTCTTGTAGAGTGCTGTCGGGTCCTGGAGTATTCTGTAGGGTTCCAGAGGGGCTCGTAGGGTTCCATCGAAATCTGTAGGGTTCCCTAGGGGCCCATAGAGTCCCGTAGATTTCCGTAGGGACCTGTAGGGTTGTGTAAGTGCCCGCAGGGGTTGGTAGGAGCTTATAGGGTTCCATAAGTTTCCAGAGGGTTGTGTAGGGTTCCGTAGGGGCCTGTGGTGTTCCCTAGGGGCCTGTAGAGTCTCGTACAGTTCCGTAAGGGCCTGTGGTGTTCTCTAGGGGCCTGTATAGTCTCGTACAGTTCCATAGGGTCCTGTAGGTTTCCATAAGCGCCCGCAGAGGTCTGAAGGGGCCCGTACTGTTCCGTGAGGATCCATAGGGTTCCGTAGAGCTTCGTAGGTTCCCTAGAGGCCTCTGGAGTACCGCAGGAGCCAGTAGTGTTCTGTAGGGGCCTGTAGGGTTCCTTCCATAGGGGCTGGCAGTGTTAGGTAGGGGCCTGTAGGGTTGTGTAAGTGCCCGCAGAAGTCTGTAGGAGTCTGTGGGATTCTCTAAGGTTCCGGAGGGTTCTGCAGGGTTCCGTAGGGACCCGTAGAGTTCCGTAGTGGCTGGTAAAGTTCCGTAGGGCCCTGTGGGGTTCCGTAGGGGTCTGTAGGGTTCCGTAGGCACCTGCAGTGTTCTGTAGGAGCCCATAGGGTTTTAGTGAGGTTCCGTTGTGTTGCTAAGGGTCTTGTAGAGTGCTGTCGGGTCCTGGAGTATTCTGTAGGGTTCCAGAGGGGCTCGTAGGGTTTCGTCGAAATCTGTAGGCTTCCCTAGGGGCCCGTAGAGTCCCGTAGATTTCCGTAGGGGCCTGTAGGGTTGTGTAAGTGCCCGCAGGGGTTGGTAGGAGCTTGTAGGGTGCCATATGTTTCCGGAGGGTTGTGTAGGGTTCCGTAGGGGCCTGTGGTGTTCCCTAGGGGCCTGTAGAGTCTCGTAGAGTTCCGTAGGGTCCTATAGGTTTCCATAAGCGCCCGCAGAGGTCTGAAGGGGCCCGTACTGTTCCGTAAGGATCCATAGGGCTCCGTAGAGCTTCGTAGGTTCCCTAGAGGCCTCTGGAGTACCGCAGGAGCCAGTAGTGTTCTGTAGGGGCCCGTAGGGTTCCTTCCATAGGAGCTGGCAGTGTTCCGTAGGGTCCTCTAGGGTTGAGTAAGTGCCCGCAGGAGTCTGTAGGAATCCGTGGGATTCTGTAAGGTTCTGGAGGGTTCTGCAGGGTTCCCTAGGGGCCCGTAGAGTTCCGTAGTGGCTGGTAAAGTACCCTAGGGCCCTGTACCGTTCCGTAACTGCCTGCAAGGATCTTTAAGCTTCCGTAGGGGCTGGTAGGGTTCCATAAAGTTCCGTGGGTTCCTGCAGAGTTCTGCAAGTGCCCGCAAGGGCCTGTAGGAGACCACAGTGTTTCTGTCAGGTTCCGTAGAGTTCTGTAGGGGCCATATTTTTCTGTAGTGGCTGGTAGTATTCTGTAGGGGTCTGTAGGGTTCCGTAGGCGCCTGCAGTGTTCTGTAGGAGCCCATAGGGTTTTAGTGAGGTTCCGTTGTGTTGCTAAGGGTCT
>NW_027415071.1:0-24284 GCF_964106895.1 Numenius arquata
GGGCCCGTGGAGTCCCGTAGATTTCCGTAGGGGCCTGTAGGGTTGTGTAAGTGCCCGCAGGGGTTGGTAGGAGCTTGTAGGGTGCCATAAGTTTCCAGAGGGTTGTGTAGGGTTCCGTAGGGGCCTGTGGTGTTCCCTAGGGGCCTGTAGAGTCTCATACGGTTCCGTAGGGGCCTGTAGTGTTCCCTAGGGGCCTGTAGAGTCTCGTACAGTTCCGTAGGGTCCTGTAGGTTTCCATAAGCGCCCTCAGAGGTCTGAAGGGACCCGTACTGTTCCATGAGGATCCATAGGGTTCCGTAGAGCTTCGTAGGTTCCCTAGAGGCCTGTAGAGTACCGCAGGAGCCAGTAGTGTTCTGTAGGGGCCCGTAGGGTTCCTTCCATAGGGGCTGGCAGTGTTCCGTAGGGTCCTCTAGGGTTGAGTAATTGCCTGCAGGAGTCTGTAGGAATCCGTGGGATTCTGTAAGGTTCTGGAGGGTTCTGCAGGGTTCTGTAGGGGCCCGTAGAGTTCCGTAGTGGCTGGTAAAGTTCCCTAGGGCCCTGTACCGTTCCGTAACTGCCTGCAAGGGTCTTTAGGCTTCCGTAGGGGCTGGTAGGGTTCCATAAAGTTCCGTGGGTTCCTGCAGAGTTCTGCAAGTGCCCGCAAGGGCCTGTAGGGGCCCACAGTGTTTCTGTCAGGTTCCGTAGAGTTCCGTAGGGGCCATAGGTTTCTGTAGCGGCTGGTAGTATTCCGTAGGGGTCTGTAGGGTTCCGTAGGCACCTGCAGTGTTCTGTAGGAGCCCATAGGGTTTTAGTGAGGTTCCGTTGTGTTGCTAAGGGTCTTGTAGAGTGCTGTCGGGTCCTGGAGTATTCTGTAGGGTTCCAGAGGGGCTCGTAGGGTTCCGTTGAAATCTGTAGGCTTCCCTAGGGGCCCGTGGAGTCCCGTAGATTTCCGTAGGGGCCTGTAGGGTTGTCTAAGTGCCCGCAGGGGTTGGTAGGAGCTTGTAGGGTGCCATAAGTTTCCAGAGGGTTGTGTAGGGTTCCGTAGGGGCCTGTGGTGTTCCCTAGGGGCCTCTAGAGTCTCGTACAGTTCCGTAGGGTCCTGTAGGTTTCCATAAGCGCCCTCAGAGGTCTGAAGGGGCCCGTACTGTTCCGTAAGGATCCATAGGCCTCCGTAGAGCTTCGTAGGTTCCCTAGAGGGCTGTAGAGTACCGCAGGAGCCAGTAGTGTTCTGTAGGGGCCCGTAAGGTTCCTTCCGTAGGGGCTGGCAGTGTTCTGTAGGGGCCTGTAGGGTTGTGTAAGTGCCCGCAGCAGTCTGTAGGAGTCTGTGGGATTCTGTAAGGTTCTGGAGGGTTCTGCAGGGTTCTGTAGGGGCCCGTAGAGTTCCGTAGTGGCTGGTAAAGTTCCGTAGGGCCCTGTGGGGTTCTGTATGGACCTGTAGGGTTCTGTAGGGGCCTGCAGGGTTCTGTAAGTGCCCGCAGGTGTCTGTAGGGTTCCATAGGGGTCTGTAGGGTTCCGTAGGCACCTGCAGTGTTCTGTAGGAGCCCATAGGGTTTTAGTGAGGTTCCGTTGTGTTGCTAAGGGTCTTGTAGAGTGCTGTCGGGTCCTGGAGTATTCTGTAGGGTTCCAGAGGGGCTCGTAGGGTTCCGTTGAAATCTGTAGGCTTCCCTAGGGGCCCGTGGAGTCCCGTAGATTTCCGTAGGGGCCTGTAGGGTTGTGTAAGTGCCCGCAGGGGTTGGTAGGAGCTTGTAGGGTGCCATAAGTTTCCAGAGGGTTGTGTAGGGTTCCGTAGGGGCCTGTGGTGTTCCCTAGGGGCCTCTAGAGTCTCATACGGTTCCGTAGGGGCCTGTAGCGTTCCCTAGGGGCCTCTAGAGTCTCGTACAGTTCCGTAGGGTCCTGTAGGTTTCCATAAGCGCCCGCAGAGGTCTGAAGGGGTCCGTACTTTTCCGTAAGGATCCATAGGCCTCCGTAGAGCTTCGTAGGTTCCCTAGAGGCCTGTAGAGTACCGCAGGAGCCAGTAGTGTTCTGTAGGGGCCCGTAGGGTTCCTTCCGTAGGGGCTGGGCAGTGTTCCGTAGGGGCCTGTAGGGTTGTGTAAGTGCCCGCAGCAGTCTGTAGGAGTCTGTGGGATTCTGTAATGTTCTCGACGGTTCTGCAGGGTTCTGTAGGGGCCCGTAGAGTTCCGTAGTGGCTGGTAACGTTCCGTAGGGCCCTGTGGGGTTCTGTATGGACCTGTAGGGTTCTGTAGGGGCCTGCAGGCTTCTGTAAAGTGCCCGCAGGTGTCTGTAGGGTTCCATATGGGTCTGTAGGGTTCCGTAGGCGCCTGCAGTGTTCTGTAGGAGCCCATAGGGTTTTAGTGAGGTTCCGTTGTGTTGCTAAGGGTCTTGTAGAGTGCTGTCGGGTCCTGGAGTATTCTGTAGGGTTCCAGAGGGGCTCGTAGGGTTCCGTTGAAATCTGTAGGCTTCCCTAGGGGCCCGTGGAGTCCCGTAGATTTCCGTAGGGGCCTGTAGGGTTGTGTAAGTGCCCGCAGGGGTTGGTAGGAGCTTGTAGGGTGCCATAAGTTTCCAGAGGGTTGTGTAGGGTTCCGTAGGGGCCTGTGGTGTTCCCTAGGGGCCTGTAGAGTCTCATACGGTTCCGTAGGGGCCTGTAGTGTTCCCTAGGGGCCTGTAGAGTCTCGTACAGTTCCGTAGGGTCCTGTAGGTTTCCATAAGCGCCCTCAGAGGTCTGAAGGGACCCGTACTGTTCCATGAGGATCCATAGGGTTCCGTAGAGCTTCGTAGGTTCCCTAGAGGGCTGTAGAGTACCGCAGGAGCCAGTAGTGTTCTGTAGGGGCCCGTAAGGTTCCTTCCGTCGGGGCTGGCAGTGTTCCGTAGGGGCCTGTAGGGTTGAGTAAGTGCCCGCAGCAGTCTGTAGGAGTCTGTGGGATTCTGTAAGGTTCTGGAGGGTTCTGCAGGGTTCTGTAGGGGCCCGTAGAGTTCCGTAGTGGCTGGTAAAGTTCCGTAGGGCCCTGTGGGGTTCTGTATGGACCTGTAGGGTTCTGTAGGGGCCTGCAGGCTTCTGTAAGTGCCCGCAGGTGTCTGTAGGGTTCCATAGGGGTCTGTAGGGTTCCGTAGGCACCTGCAGTGTTCTGTAGGAGCCCATAGGGTTTTAGTGAGGTTCCGTTGTGTTGCTAAGGGTCTTGTAGAGTGCTGTCGGGTCCTGGAGTATTCTGTAGGGTTCCAGAGGGGCTCGTAGGGTTCCGTTGAAATCTGTAGGCTTCCCTAGGGGCCCGTGGAGTCCCGTAGATTTCCGTAGGGGCCTGTAGGGTTGTGTAAGTGCCCGCAGGGGTTGGTAGGAGCTTGTAGGGTGCCATAAGTTTCCAGAGGGTTGTGTAGGGTTCCGTAGGGGCCTGTGGTGTTCCCTAGGGGCCTCTAGAGTCTCGTACAGTTCCGTAGGGGCCTGTAGGTTTCCATAAGCGCCCGCAGAGGTCTGAAGGGGCCCGTACTGTTCCGTAAGGATCCATAGGCCTCCGTAGAGCTTCGTAGGTTCCCTAGAGGGCTGTAGAGTACCGCAGGAGCCAGTAGTGTTCTGTAGGGGCCCGTAAGGTTCCTTCCGTAGGGGCTGGCAGTGTTCTGTAGGGGCCTGTAGGGTTGTGTAAGTGCCCGCAGCAGTCTGTAGGAGTCTGTGGGATTCTGTAAGGTTCTGGAGGGTTCTGCAGGGTTCTGTAGGGGCCCGTAGAGTTCCGTAGTGGCTGGTAAAGTTCCGTAGGGCCCTGTGGGGTTCTGTATGGACCTGTAGGGTTCTGTAGGGGCCTGCAGGGTTCTGTAAGTGCCCGCAGGTGTCTGTAGGGTTCCATAGGGGTCTGTAGGGTTCCGTAGGCACCTGCAGTGTTCTGTAGGAGCCCATAGGGTTTTAGTGAGGTTCCGTTGTGTTGCTAAGGGTCTTGTAGAGTGCTGTCGGGTCCTGGAGTATTCTGTAGGGTTCCAGAGGGGCTCGTAGGGTTCCGTTGAAATCTGTAGGCTTCCCTAGGGGCCCGTGGAGTCCCGTAGATTTCCGTAGGGGCCTGTAGGGTTGTGTAAGTGCCCGCAGGGGTTGGTAGGAGCTTGTAGGGTGCCATAAGTTTCCAGAGGGTTGTGTAGGGTTCCGTAGGGGCCTGTGGTGTTCCCTAGGGGCCTGTAGAGTCTCATACGGTTCCGTAGGGGCCTGTAGTGTTCCCTAGGGGCCTGTAGAGTCTCGTACAGTTCCGTAGGGTCCTGTAGGTTTCCATAAGCGCCCTCAGAGGTCTGAAGGGACCCGTACTGTTCCATGAGGATCCATAGGGTTCCGTAGAGCTTCGTAGGTTCCCTAGAGGCCTGTAGAGTACCGCAGGAGCCAGTAGTGTTCTGTAGGGGCCCGTAGGGTTCCTTCCATAGGGGCTGGCAGTGTTCCGTAGGGTCCTCTAGGGTTGAGTAATTGCCCGCAGGAGTCTGTAGGAATCCGTGGGATTCTGTAAGGTTCTGGAGGGTTCTGCAGGGTTCTGTAGGGGCCCGTAGAGTTCCGTAGTGGCTGGTAAAGTTCCCTAGGGCCCTGTACCGTTCCGTAACTGCCTGCAAGGGTCTTTAGGCTTCCGTAGGGGCTGGTAGGGTTCCATAAAGTTCCGTGGGTTCCTGCAGAGTTCTGCAAGTGCCCGCAAGGGCCTGTAGGGGCCCACAGTGTTTCTGTCAGGTTCCGTAGAGTTCCGTAGGGGCCATAGGTTTCTGTAGCGGCTGGTAGTATTCCGTAGGGGTCTGTAGGGTTCCGTGGGCACCTGCAGTGTTCTGTAGGAGCCCATAGGGTTTTAGTGAGGTTCCGTTGTGTTGCTAAGGGTCTTGTAGAGTGCTGTCGGGTCCTGGAGTATTCTGTAGGGTTCCAGAGGGGCTCGTAGGGTTCCGTTGAAATCTGTAGGCTTCCCTAGGGGCCCGTGGAGTCCCGTAGATTTCCGTAGGGGCCTGTAGGGTTGTGTAAGTGCCCGCAGGGGTTGGTAGGAGCTTGTAGGGTGCCATAAGTTTCCAGAGGGTTGTGTAGGGTTCCGTAGGGGCCTGTGGTGTTCCCTAGGGGCCTGTAGAGTTTCGTACGGTTCTGTAGGGGCCTGTGGTGTTCCCTAGGGGCCTGTAGAGTCTCGTACGGTTCCGTAGGGGCCTGTGGTGTTCCCTAGGGGCCTCTAGAGTCTCGTACAGTTCCGTAGGGTCCTGTAGGTTTCCATAAGCGCCCACAGAGGTCTGAAGGGGCCCGTACTGTTCCGTAAGGATCCATAGGGCTCCGTAGAGCTTCGTAGGTTCCCTAGAGGCCTGTAGAGTACCGCAGGAGCCAGTAGTGTTCTGTAGGGGCCCGTAAGGTTCCTTCCGTAGGGGCTGGCAGTGTTCCGTAGGGGCCTGTAGGGTTGTGTAAGTGCCCGCAGCAGTCTGTAGGAGTCTGTGGGATTCTGTAAGGTTCTGGAGGGTTCTGCAGGGTTCTGTAGGGGCCCGTAGAGTTCCGTAGTGGCTGGTAAAGTTCCGTAGGGCCCTGTGGGGTTCTGTATGGACCTGTAGGGTTCTGTAGGGGCCTGCAGGCTTCTGTAAAGTGCCCGCAGGTGTCTGTAGGGTTCCATAGGGGTCTGTAGGGTTCCGTAGGCGCCTGCAGTGTTCTGTAGGAGCCCATAGAGTTTTAGTGAGGTTCCGTTGTGTTGCTAAGGGTCTTGTAGAGTGCTGTCGGGTCCTGGAGTATTCTGTAGGGTTCCAGAGGGGCTCGTAGGGTTCCGTTGAAATCTGTAGGCTTCCCTAGGGGCCCGTGGAGTCCCGTAGATTTCCGTAGGGGCCTGTAGGGTTGTGTAAGTGCCCGCAGGGGTTGGTAGGAGCTTGTAGGGTGCCATAAGTTTCCAGAGGGTTGTGTAGGGTTCCGTAGGGGCCTGTGGTGTTCCCTAGGGGCCTGTAGAGTCTCATACGGTTCCGTAGGGGCCTGTAGTGTTCCCTAGGGGCCTGTAGAGTCTCGTACAGTTCCGTAGGGTCCTGTAGGTTTCCATAAGCGCCCTCAGAGGTCTGAAGGGACCCGTACTGTTCCATGAGGATCCATAGGGTTCCGTAGAGCTTCGTAGGTTCCCTAGAGGCCTGTAGAGTACCGCAGGAGCCAGTAGTGTTCTGTAGGGGCCCGTAGGGTTCCTTCCATAGGGGCTGGCAGTGTTCCGTAGGGTCCTCTAGGGTTGAGTAATTGCCTGCAGGAGTCTGTAGGAATCCGTGGGATTCTGTAAGGTTCTGGAGGGTTCTGCAGGGTTCTGTAGGGGCCCGTAGAGTTCCGTAGTGGCTGGTAAAGTTCCCTAGGGCCCTGTACCGTTCCGTAACTGCCTGCAAGGGTCTTTAGGCTTCCGTAGGGGCTGGTAGGGTTCCATAAAGTTCCGTGGGTTCCTGCAGAGTTCTGCAAGTGCCCGCAAGGGCCTGTAGGGGCCCACAGTGTTTCTGTCAGGTTCCGTAGAGTTCCGTAGGGGCCATAGGTTTCTGTAGCGGCTGGTAGTATTCCGTAGGGGTCTGTAGGGTTCCGTAGGCACCTGCAGTGTTCTGTAGGAGCCCATAGGGTTTTAGTGAGGTTCCGTTGTGTTGCTAAGGGTCTTGTAGAGTGCTGTCGGGTCCTGGAGTATTCTGTAGGGTTCCAGAGGGGCTCGTAGGGTTCCGTTGAAATCTGTAGGCTTCCCTAGGGGCCCGTGGAGTCCCGTAGATTTCCGTAGGGGCCTGTAGGGTTGTGTAAGTGCCCGCAGGGGTTGGTAGGAGCTTGTAGGGTGCCATAAGTTTCCAGAGGGTTGTGTAGGGTTCCGTAGGGGCCTGTGGTGTTCCCTAGGGGCCTGTAGAGTTTCGTACGGTTCCGTAGGGGCCTGTGGTGTTCCCTAGGGGCCTGTAGAGTCTCGTACGGTTCCGTAGGGGCCTGTGGTGTTCCCTAGGGGCCTCTAGAGTCTCGTACAGTTCCGTAGGGTCCTGTAGGTTTCCATAAGCGCCCACAGAGGTCTGAAGGGGCCCGTACTGTTCCGTAAGGATCCATAGGGCTCCGTAGAGCTTCGTAGGTTCCCTAGAGGCCTGTAGAGTACCGCAGTAGCCAGTAGTGTTCTGTAGGGGCCCGTAAGGTTCCTTCCGTAGGGGCTGGCAGTGTTCCGTAGGGGCCTGTAGGGTTGTGTAAGTGCCCGCAGCAGTCTGTAGGAGTCTGTGGGATTCTGTAAGGTTCTGGAGGGTTCTGCAGGGTTCTGTAGGGGCCCGTAGAGTTCCGTAGTGGCTGGTAAAGTTCCGTAGGGCCCTGTGGGGTTCTGTATGGACCTGTAGGGTTCTGTAGGGGCCTGCAGGCTTCTGTAAAGTGCCCGCAGGTGTCTGTAGGGTTCCATAGGGGTCTGTAGGGTTCCGTAGGCGCCTGCAGTGTTCTGTAGGAGCCCATAGGGTTTTAGTGAGGTTCCGTTGTGTTGCTAAGGGTCTTGTAGAGTGCTGTCGGGTCCTGGAGTATTCTGTAGGGTTCCAGAGGGGCTGGTAGGGTTCCGTTGAAATCTGTAGGCTTCCCTAGGGGCCCGTGGAGTCCCGTAGATTTCCGTAGGGGCCTGTAGGGTTGTGTAAGTGCCCGCAGGGGTTGGTAGGAGCTTGTAGGGTGCCATAAGTTTCCAGAGGGTTGTGTAGGGTTCCGTAGGGGCCTGTGGTGTTCCCTAGGGGCCTGTAGAGTCTCATACGGTTCCGTAGGGGCCTGTAGTGTTCCCTAGGGGCCTGTAGAGTCTCGTACAGTTCCGTAGGGTCCTGTAGGTTTCCATAAGCGCCCTCAGAGGTCTGAAGGGACCCGTACTGTTCCATGAGGATCCATAGGGTTCCGTAGAGCTTCGTAGGTTCCCTAGAGGCCTGTAGAGTACCGCAGGAGCCAGTAGTGTTCTGTAGGGGCCCGTAGGGTTCCTTCCATAGGGGCTGGCAGTGTTCCGTAGGGTCCTCTAGGGTTGAGTAAGTGCCCGCAGGAGTCTGTAGGAATCCGTGGGATTCTGTAAGGTTCTGGAGGGTTCTGCAGGGTTCTGTAGGGGCCCGTAGAGTTCCGTAGTGGCTGGTAACGTTCTCTAGGGCCCTGTACCATTCCGTAACTGCCTGCAAGGGTCTTTAGGCTTCCGTAGGGGCTGGTAGGGTTCCATAAAGTTCCGTGGGTTCCTGCAGAGTTCTGCAAGTGCCCGCAAGGGCCTGTAGGGGCCCACAGTGTTTCTGTCAGGTTCCGTAGAGTTCCGTAGGGGCCATAGGTTTCTGTAGCGGCTGGTAGTATTCCGTAGGGGTCTGTAGGGTTCCGTAGGCACCTGCAGTGTTCTGTAGGAGCCCATAGGGTTTTAGTGAGGTTCCGTTGTGTTGCTAAGGGTCTTGTAGAGTGCTGTCGGGTCCTGGAGTATTCTGTAGGGTTCCAGAGGGGCTCGTAGGGTTCCGTTGAAATCTGTAGGCTTCCCTAGGGGCCCGTGGAGTCCCGTAGATTTCCGTAGGGGCCTGTAGGGTTGTGTAAGTGCCCGCAGGGGTTGGTAGGAGCTTGTAGGGTGCCATAAGTTTCCAGAGGGTTGTGTAGGGTTCCGTAGGGGCCTGTGGTGTTCCCTAGGGGCCTGTAGAGTTTCGTACGGTTCTGTAGGGGCCTGTGGTGTTCCCTAGGGGCCTGTAGAGTCTCGTACGGTTCCGTAGGGGCCTGTGGTGTTCCCTAGGGGCCTCTAGAGTCTCGTACAGTTCCGTAGGGTCCTGTAGGTTTCCATAAGCGCCCACAGAGGTCTGAAGGGGCCCGTACTGTTCCGTAAGGATCCATAGGGCTCCGTAGAGCTTCGTAGGTTCCCTAGAGGCCTGTAGAGTACCGCAGTAGCCAGTAGTGTTCTGTAGGGGCCCGTAAGGTTCCTTCCGTAGGGGCTGGCAGTGTTCCGTAGGGGCCTGTAGGGTTGTGTAAGTGCCCGCAGCAGTCTGTAGGAGTCTGTGGGATTCTGTAAGGTTCTGGAGGGTTCTGCAGGGTTCTGTAGGGGCCCGTAGAGTTCCGTAGTGGCTGGTAAAGTTCCGTAGGGCCCTGTGGGGTTCTGTATGGACCTGTAGGGTTCTGTAGGGGCCTGCAGGCTTCTGTAAAGTGCCCGCAGGTGTCTGTAGGGTTCCATAGGGGTCTGTAGGGTTCCGTAGGCGCCTGCAGTGTTCTGTAGGAGCCCATAGGGTTTTAGTGAGGTTCCGTTGTGTTGCTAAGGGTCTTGTAGAGTGCTGTCGGGTCCTGGAGTATTCTGTAGGGTTCCAGAGGGGCTGGTAGGGTTCCGTTGAAATCTGTAGGCTTCCCTAGGGGCCCGTGGAGTCCCGTAGATTTCCGTAGGGGCCTGTAGGGTTGTGTAAGTGCCCGCAGGGGTTGGTAGGAGCTTGTAGGGTGCCATAAGTTTCCAGAGGGTTGTGTAGGGTTCCGTAGGGGCCTGTGGTGTTCCCTAGGGGCCTGTAGAGTCTCATACGGTTCCGTAGGGGCCTGTAGTGTTCCCTAGGGGCCTGTAGAGTCTCGTACAGTTCCGTAGGGTCCTGTAGTGTTCCCTAGGGGCCTGTAGAGTCTCGTACAGTTCCGTAGGGTCCTGTAGGTTTCCATAAGCGCCCTCAGAGGTCTGAAGGGACCCGTACTGTTCCATGAGGATCCATAGGGTTCCGTAGAGCTTCGTAGGTTCCCTAGAGGCCTGTAGAGTACCGCAGGAGCCAGTAGTGTTCTGTAGGGGCCCGTAGGGTTCCTTCCATAGGGGCTGGCAGTGTTCCGTAGGGTCCTCTAGGGTTGAGTAAGTGCCCGCAGGAGTCTGTAGGAATCCGTGGGATTCTGTAAGGTTCTGGAGGGTTCTGCAGGGTTCTGTAGGGGCCCGTAGAGTTCCGTAGTGGCTGGTAACGTTCTCTAGGGCCCTGTACCATTCCGTAACTGCCTGCAAGGGTCTTTAGGCTTCCGTAGGGGCTGGTAGGGTTCCATAAAGTTCCGTGGGTTCCTGCAGAGTTCTGCAAGTGCCCGCAAGGGCCTGTAGGGGCCCACAGTGTTTCTGTCAGGTTCCGTAGAGTTCCGTAGGGGCCATAGGTTTCCATAGTGGCTGGTAGTATTCCGTAGGGGTCTGTAGGGTTCCGTAGGCACCTGCAGTGTTCTGTAGGAGCCCATAGGGTTTTAGTGAGGTTCCGTTGTGTTGCTAATTGTCTTGTAGAGTGCTGTCGGGTCCTGGAGTATTCTGTAGGGTTCCAGAGGGGCTCGTAGGGTTCCGTTGAAATCTGTAGGCTTCCCTAGGGGCCCGTGGAGTCCCGTAGATTTCCGTAGGGGCCTGTAGGGTTGTGTAAGTGCCCGCAGGGGTTGGTAGGAGCTTGTAGGGTGCCATAAGTTTCCAGAGGGTTGTGTAGGGTTCCGTAGGGGCCTGTGGTGTTCCCTAGGGGCCTGTAGAGTCTCGTACGGTTCTGTAGGGGCCTGTGGTGTTCCCTAGGGGCCTGTAGAGTCTCGTACGGTTCCGTAGGGGCCTGTAGTGTTCCCTAGGGGCCTCTAGAGTCTCGTACAGTTCCGTAGGGTCCTGTAGGTTTCCATAAGCGCCCGCAGAGGTCTGAAGGGGCCCGTATTGTTCCATAAGGATCCATAGGGCTCCGTAGAGCTTCGTAGGTTCCCTAGAGGGCTGTAGAGTACCGCAGGAGCCAGTAGTGTTCTGTAGGGGCCCGTAAGGTTCCTTCCGTAGGGACTGGCAGTGTTCCGTAGGGGCCTGTAGGGTTGTGTAAGTGCCCGCAGCAGTCTGTAGGAGTCTGTGGGATTCTGTAAGGTTCTGGAGGGTTCTGCAGGGTTCTGTAGGGGCCCGTAGAGTTCCGTAGTGGCTGGTAAAGTTCCGTAGGGCCCTGTGGGGTTCTGTATGGACCTGTAGGGTTCTGTAGGGGCCTGCAGGCTTCTGTAAAGTGCCCGCAGGTGTCTGTAGGGTTCCATAGGGGTCTGTAGGGTTCCGTAGGCGCCTGCAGTGTTCTGTAGGAGCCCATAGGGTTTTAGTGAGGTTCCGTTGTGTTGCTAAGGGTCTTGTAGAGTGCTGTCGGGTCCTGGAGTATTCTGTAGGGTTCCAGAGGGGCTCGTAGGGTTCCGTTGAAATCTGTAGGCTTCCCTAGGGGCCCGTGGAGTCCCGTAGATTTCCGTAGGGGCCTGTAGGGTTGTGTAAGTGCCCGCAGGGGTTGGTAGGAGCTTGTAGGGTGCCATAAGTTTCCAGAGGGTTGTGTAGGGTTCCGTAGGGGCCTGTGGTGTTCCCTAGGGGCCTGTAGAGTCTCATACGGTTCCGTAGGGGCCTGTAGTGTTCCCTAGGGGCCTCTAGAGTCTCGTACAGTTCCGTAGGGTCCTGTAGGTTTCCATAAGCGCCCTCAGAGGTCTGAAGGGACCCGTACTGTTCCATGAGGATCCATAGGGTTCCGTAGAGCTTCGTAGGTTCCCTAGAGGCCTGTAGAGTACCGCAGGAGCCAGTAGTGTTCTGTAGGGGCCCGTAGGGTTCCTTCCATAGGGGCTGGCAGTGTTCCGTAGGGTCCTCTAGGGTTGAGTAATTGCCCGCAGGAGTCTGTAGGAATCCGTGGGATTCTGTAAGGTTCTGGAGGGTTCTGCAGGGTTCTGTAGGGGCCCGTAGAGTTCCGTAGTGGCTGGTAACGTTCTCTAGGGCCCTGTACCATTCCGTAACTGCCTGCAAGGGTCTTTAGGCTTCCGTAGGGGCTGGTAGGGTTCCATAAAGTTCCGTGGGTTCCTGCAGAGTTCTGCAAGTGCCCGCAAGGGCCTGTAGGGGCCCACAGTGTTTCTGTCAGGTTCCGTAGAGTTCCGTAGGGGCCATAGGTTTCCATAGTGGCTGGTAGTATTCCGTAGGGGTCTGTAGAGTTCCGTAGGCACCTGCAGTGTTCTGTAGGAGCCCATAGGGTTTTAGTGAGGTTCCGTTGTGTTGCTAATTGTCTTGTAGAGTGCTGTCGGGTCCTGGAGTATTCTGTAGGGTTCCAGAGGGGCTCGTAGGGTTCCGTTGAAATCTGTAGGCTTCCCTAGGGGCCCGTGGAGTCCCGTAGATTTCCGTAGGGGCCTGTAGGGTTGTGTAAGTGCCCGCAGGGGTTGGTAGGAGCTTGTAGGGTGCCATAAGTTTCCAGAGGGTTGTGTAGGGTTCCGTAGGGGCCTGTGGTGTTCCCTAGGGGCCTGTAGAGTCTCGTACGGTTCTGTAGGGGCCTGTGGTGTTCCCTAGGGGCCTGTAGAGTCTCGTACGGTTCCGTAGGGGCCTGTAGCGTTCCCTAGGGGCCTCTAGAGTCTCGTACAGTTCCGTAGGGTCCTGTAGGTTTCCATAAGCGCCCGCAGAGGTCTGAAGGGGCCCGTATTGTTCCATAAGGATCCATAGGGCTCCATAGAGCTTCGTAGGTTCCCTAGAGGGCTGTAGAGTACCGCAGGAGCCAGTAGTGTTCTGTAGGGGCCCGTAAGGTTCCTTCCGTAGGGGCTGGCAGTGTTCCGTAGGGGCCTGTAGGGTTGTGTAAGTGCCCGCAGCAGTCTGTAGGAGTCTGTGGGATTCTGTAAGGTTCTGGAGGGTTCTGCAGGGTTCTGTAGGGGCCCGTAGAGTTCCGTAGTGGCTGGTAACGTTCTCTAGGGCCCTGTACCATTCCGTAACTGCCTGCAAGGGTCTTTAGGCTTCCGTAGGGGCTGGTAGGGTTCCATAAAGTTCCGTGGGTTCCTGCAGAGTTCTGCAAGTGCCCGCAAGGGCCTGTAGGGGCCCACAGTGTTTCTGTCAGGTTCCGTAGAGTTCCGTAGGGGCCATAGGTTTCCGTAGTGGCTGGTAGTATTCCGTAGGGGTCTGTAGGGTTCCGTAGGCACCTGCAGTGTTCTGTAGGAGCCCATAGGGTTTTAGTGAGGTTCCGTTGTGTTGCTAAGGGTCTTGTAGAGTGCTGTCAGGTCCTGGAGTATTCTGTAGGGTTCCAGAGGGGCTCGTAGGGTTCCGTTGAAATCTGTAGGCTTCCCTAGGAGCCCGTGGAGTCCCGTAGATTTCCGTAGGGGCCTGTAGGGTTGTGTAAGTGCCCGCAGGGGTTGGTAGGAGCTTGTAGGGTGCCATAAGTTTCCAGAGGGTTGTGTAGGGTTCCGTAGGGGCCTGTGGTGTTCCCTAGGGGCCTGTAGAGTTTCGTACGGTTCTGTAGGGGCCTGTGGTGTTCCCTAGGGGCCTGTAGAGTCTCGTACGGTTCCGTAGGGGCCTGTGATGTTCCCTAGGGGCCTCTAGAGTCTCGTACAGTTCCGTAGGGTCCTGTAGGTTTCCATAAGCGCCCGCAGAGGTCTGAAGGGGCCCGTACTGTTCCGTAAGGATCCATAGGGCTCCGTAGAGCTTCGTAGGTTCCCTAGAGGCCTGTAGAGTACCGCAGGAGCCAGTAGTGTTCTGTAGGGGCCCGTAGGGTTCCTTCCATAGGGGCTGGCAGTGTTCCGTAGGGTCCTCTAGGGTTGAGTAAGTGCCCGCAGGAGTCTGTAGGAATCCGTGGGATTCTGTAAGGTTCTGGAGGGTTCTGCAGGGTTCTGTAGGGGCCCGTAGAGTTCCGTAGTGGCTGGTAACGTTCTCTAGGGCCCTGTACCATTCCGTAACTGCCTGCAAGGGTCTTTAGGCTTCCGTAGGGGCTGGTAGGGTTCCATAAAGTTCCGTGGGTTCCTGCAGAGTTCTGCAAGTGCCCGCAAGGGCCTGTAGGGGCCCACAGTGTTTCTGTCAGGTTCCGTAGAGTTCCGTAGGGGCCATAGGTTTCCGTAGTGGCTGGTAGTATTCCGTAGGGGTCTGTAGGGTTCCGTAGGCACCTGCAGTGTTCTGTAGGAGCCCATAGGGTTTTAGTGAGGTTCCGTTGTGTTGCTAAGGGTCTTGTAGAGTGCTGTCGGGTCCTGGAGTATTCTGTAGGGTTCCAGAGGGGCTCGTAGGGTTCCGTTGAAATCTGTAGGCTTCCCTAGGGGCCCGTGGAGTCCCGTAGATTTCCGTAGGGGCCTGTAGGGTTGTGTAAGTGCCCGCAGGGGTTGGTAGGAGCTTGTAGGGTGCCATAAGTTTCCAGAGGGTTGTGTAGGGTTCCGTAGGGGCCTGTGGTGTTCCCTAGGGGCCTCTAGAGTCTCATACGGTTCCGTAGGGGCCTGTAGCGTTCCCTAGGGGCCTCTAGAGTCTCGTACGGTTCCGTAGGGGCCTGTAGTGTTCCCTAGGGGCCTCTAGAGTCTCGTACAGTTCCGTAGGGTCCTGTAGGTTTCCATAAGCGCCCGCAGAGGTCTGAAGGGGCCCGTATTGTTCCATAAGGATCCATAGGGCTCCGTAGAGCTTCGTAGGTTCCCTAGAGGGCTGTAGAGTACCGCAGGAGCCAGTAGTGTTCTGTAGGGGCCCGTAAGGTTCCTTCCGTAGGGACTGGCAGTGTTCCGTAGGGGCCTGTAGGGTTGTGTAAGTGCCCGCAGCAGTCTGTAGGAGTCTGTGGGATTCTGTAAGGTTCTGGAGGGTTCTGCAGGGTTCTGTAGGGGCCCGTAGAGTTCCGTAGTGGCTGGTAAAGTTCCGTAGGGCCCTGTGGGGTTCTGTATGGACCTGTAGGGTTCTGTAGGGGCCTGCAGGCTTCTGTAAAGTGCCCGCAGGTGTCTGTAGGGTTCCATAGGGGTCTGTAGGGTTCCGTAGGCGCCTGCAGTGTTCTGTAGGAGCCCATAGGGTTTTAGTGAGGTTCCGTTGTGTTGCTAAGGGTCTTGTAGAGTGCTGTCGGGTCCTGGAGTATTCTGTAGGGTTCCAGAGGGGCTCGTAGGGTTCCGTTGAAATCTGTAGGCTTCCCTAGGGGCCCGTGGAGTCCCGTAGATTTCCGTAGGGGCCTGTAGGGTTGTGTAAGTGCCCGCAGGGGTTGGTAGGAGCTTGTAGGGTGCCATAAGTTTCCAGAGGGTTGTGTAGGGTTCCGTAGGGGCCTGTGGTGTTCCCTAGGGGCCTGTAGAGTCTCATACGGTTCCGTAGGGGCCTGTAGTGTTCCCTAGGGGCCTCTAGAGTCTCGTACAGTTCCGTAGGGTCCTGTAGGTTTCCATAAGCGCCCTCAGAGGTCTGAAGGGACCCGTACTGTTCCATGAGGATCCATAGGGTTCCGTAGAGCTTCGTAGGTTCCCTAGAGGCCTGTAGAGTACCGCAGGAGCCAGTAGTGTTCTGTAGGGGCCCGTAGGGTTCCTTCCATAGGGGCTGGCAGTGTTCCGTAGGGTCCTCTAGGGTTGAGTAATTGCCCGCAGGAGTCTGTAGGAATCCGTGGGATTCTGTAAGGTTCTGGAGGGTTCTGCAGGGTTCTGTAGGGGCCCGTAGAGTTCCGTAGTGGCTGGTAACGTTCTCTAGGGCCCTGTACCATTCCGTAACTGCCTGCAAGGGTCTTTAGGCTTCCGTAGGGGCTGGTAGGGTTCCATAAAGTTCCGTGGGTTCCTGCAGAGTTCTGCAAGTGCCCGCAAGGGCCTGTAGGGGCCCACAGTGTTTCTGTCAGGTTCCGTAGAGTTCCGTAGGGGCCATAGGTTTCCATAGTGGCTGGTAGTATTCCGTAGGGGTCTGTAGAGTTCCGTAGGCACCTGCAGTGTTCTGTAGGAGCCCATAGGGTTTTAGTGAGGTTCCGTTGTGTTGCTAATTGTCTTGTAGAGTGCTGTCGGGTCCTGGAGTATTCTGTAGGGTTCCAGAGGGGCTCGTAGGGTTCCGTTGAAATCTGTAGGCTTCCCTAGGGGCCCGTGGAGTCCCGTAGATTTCCGTAGGGGCCTGTAGGGTTGTGTAAGTGCCCGCAGGGGTTGGTAGGAGCTTGTAGGGTGCCATAAGTTTCCAGAGGGTTGTGTAGGGTTCCGTAGGGGCCTGTGGTGTTCCCTAGGGGCCTGTAGAGTCTCGTACGGTTCTGTAGGGGCCTGTGGTGTTCCCTAGGGGCCTGTAGAGTCTCGTACGGTTCCGTAGGGGCCTGTAGCGTTCCCTAGGGGCCTCTAGAGTCTCGTACAGTTCCGTAGGGTCCTGTAGGTTTCCATAAGCGCCCGCAGAGGTCTGAAGGGGCCCGTATTGTTCCATAAGGATCCATAGGGCTCCATAGAGCTTCGTAGGTTCCCTAGAGGGCTGTAGAGTACCGCAGGAGCCAGTAGTGTTCTGTAGGGGCCCGTAAGGTTCCTTCCGTAGGGGCTGGCAGTGTTCCGTAGGGGCCTGTAGGGTTGTGTAAGTGCCCGCAGCAGTCTGTAGGAGTCTGTGGGATTCTGTAAGGTTCTGGAGGGTTCTGCAGGGTTCTGTAGGGGCCCGTAGAGTTCCGTAGTGGCTGGTAACGTTCTCTAGGGCCCTGTACCATTCCGTAACTGCCTGCAAGGGTCTTTAGGCTTCCGTAGGGGCTGGTAGGGTTCCATAAAGTTCCGTGGGTTCCTGCAGAGTTCTGCAAGTGCCCGCAAGGGCCTGTAGGGGCCCACAGTGTTTCTGTCAGGTTCCGTAGAGTTCCGTAGGGGCCATAGGTTTCCGTAGTGGCTGGTAGTATTCCGTAGGGGTCTGTAGGGTTCCGTAGGCACCTGCAGTGTTCTGTAGGAGCCCATAGGGTTTTAGTGAGGTTCCGTTGTGTTGCTAAGGGTCTTGTAGAGTGCTGTCAGGTCCTGGAGTATTCTGTAGGGTTCCAGAGGGGCTCGTAGGGTTCCGTTGAAATCTGTAGGCTTCCCTAGGAGCCCGTGGAGTCCCGTAGATTTCCGTAGGGGCCTGTAGGGTTGTGTAAGTGCCCGCAGGGGTTGGTAGGAGCTTGTAGGGTGCCATAAGTTTCCAGAGGGTTGTGTAGGGTTCCGTAGGGGCCTGTGGTGTTCCCTAGGGGCCTGTAGAGTTTCGTACGGTTCTGTAGGGGCCTGTGGTGTTCCCTAGGGGCCTGTAGAGTCTCGTACGGTTCCGTAGGGGCCTGTGATGTTCCCTAGGGGCCTCTAGAGTCTCGTACAGTTCCGTAGGGTCCTGTAGGTTTCCATAAGCGCCCGCAGAGGTCTGAAGGGGCCCGTACTGTTCCGTAAGGATCCATAGGGCTCCGTAGAGCTTCGTAGGTTCCCTAGAGGCCTGTAGAGTACCGCAGGAGCCAGTAGTGTTCTGTAGGGGCCCGTAGGGTTCCTTCCATAGGGGCTGGCAGTGTTCCGTAGGGTCCTCTAGGGTTGAGTAAGTGCCCGCAGGAGTCTGTAGGAATCCGTGGGATTCTGTAAGGTTCTGGAGGGTTCTGCAGGGTTCTGTAGGGGCCCGTAGAGTTCCGTAGTGGCTGGTAACGTTCTCTAGGGCCCTGTACCATTCCGTAACTGCCTGCAAGGGTCTTTAGGCTTCCGTAGGGGCTGGTAGGGTTCCATAAAGTTCCGTGGGTTCCTGCAGAGTTCTGCAAGTGCCCGCAAGGGCCTGTAGGGGCCCACAGTGTTTCTGTCAGGTTCCGTAGAGTTCCGTAGGGGCCATAGGTTTCCGTAGTGGCTGGTAGTATTCCGTAGGGGTCTGTAGGGTTCCGTAGGCACCTGCAGTGTTCTGTAGGAGCCCATAGGGTTTTAGTGAGGTTCCGTTGTGTTGCTAAGGGTCTTGTAGAGTGCTGTCGGGTCCTGGAGTATTCTGTAGGGTTCCAGAGGGGCTCGTAGGGTTCCGTTGAAATCTGTAGGCTTCCCTAGGGGCCCGTGGAGTCCCGTAGATTTCCGTAGGGGCCTGTAGGGTTGTGTAAGTGCCCGCAGGGGTTGGTAGGAGCTTGTAGGGTGCCATAAGTTTCCAGAGGGTTGTGTAGGGTTCCGTAGGGGCCTGTGGTGTTCCCTAGGGGCCTCTAGAGTCTCATACGGTTCCGTAGGGGCCTGTAGCGTTCCCTAGGGGCCTCTAGAGTCTCGTACAGTTCCGTAGGGTCCTGTAGGTTTCCATAAGCGCCCGCAGAGGTCTGAAGGGGCCCGTACTGTTCCGTAAGGATCCATAGGGCTCCGTAGAGCTTCGTAGGTTCCCTAGAGGCCTGTAGAGTACCGCAGGAGCCAGTAGTGTTCTGTAGGGGCCCGTAAGGTTCCTTCCGTAGGGGCTGGCAGTGTTCCGTAGGGGCCTGTAGGGTTGTGTAAGTGCCCGCAGCAGTCTGTAGGAGTCTGTGGGATTCTGTAAGGTTCTGGAGGGTTCTGCAGGGTTCTGTAGGGGCCCATAGAGTTCCGTAGTGGCTGGTAAAGTTCCGTAGGGCCCTGTGGGGTTCTGTATGGACCTGTAGGGTTCTGTAGGGGCCTGCAGTGTTCTGTAGGAGCCCATAGGGTTTTAGTGAGGTTCCGTTGTGTTGCTAAGGGTCTTGTAGAGTGCTGTCGGGTCCTGGAGTATTCTGTAGGGTTCCAGAGGGGCTCGTAGGGTTCCGTTGAAATCTGTAGGCTTCCCTAGGGGCCCGTGGAGTCCCGTAGATTTCCGTAGGGGCCTGTAGGGTTGTGTAAGTGCCCGCAGGGGTTGGTAGGAGCTTGTAGGGTGCCATAAGTTTCCAGAGGGTTGTGTAGGGTTCCGTAGGGGCCTGTGGTGTTCCCTAGGGGCCTGTAGAGTCTCATACGGTTCCGTAGGGGCCTGTAGTGTTCCCTAGGGGCCTCTAGAGTCTCGTACAGTTCCGTAGGGTCCTGTAGGTTTCCATAAGCGCCCTCAGAGGTCTGAAGGGACCCGTACTGTTCCATGAGGATCCATAGGGTTCCGTAGAGCTTCGTAGGTTCCCTAGAGGCCTGTAGAGTACCGCAGGAGCCAGTAGTGTTCTGTAGGTGCCCGTAGGGTTCCTTCCATAGGGGCTGGCAGTGTTCCGTAGGGTCCTCTAGGGTTGAGTAAGTGCCCGCAGGAGTCTGTAGGAATCCGTGGGATTCTGTAAGGTTCTGGAGGGTTCTGCAGGGTTCCGTAGGGGCCCGTAGAGTTCCGTAGTGGCTGGTAACGTTCTCTAGGGCCCTGTACCATTCCGTAACTGCCTGCAAGGGTCTTTAGGCTTCCGTAGGGGCTGGTAGGGTTCCATAAAGTTCCGTGGGTTCCTGCAGAGTTCTGCAAGTGCCCGCAAGGGCCTGTAGGGGCCCACAGTGTTTCTGTCAGGTTCCGTAGAGTTCCGTAGGGGCCATAGGTTTCCATAGTGGCTGGTAGTATTCCGTAGGGGTCTGTAGGGTTCCGTAGGCACCTGCAGTGTTCTGTAGGAGCCCATAGGGTTTTAGTGAGGTTCCGTTGTGTTGCTAATTGTCTTGTAGAGTGCTGTCGGGTCCTGGAGTATTCTGTAGGGTTCCAGAGGGGCTCGTAGGGTTCCGTTGAAATCTGTAGGCTTCCCTAGGGGCCCGTGGAGTCCCGTAGATTTCCGTAGGGGCCTGTAGGGTTGTGTAAGTGCCCGCAGGGGTTGGTAGGAGCTTGTAGGGTGCCATAAGTTTCCAGAGGGTTGTGTAGGGTTCCGTAGGGGCCTGTGGTGTTCCCTAGGGGCCTGTAGAGTCTCGTACGGTTCTGTAGGGGCCTGTGGTGTTCCCTAGGGGCCTGTAGAGTCTCGTACGGTTCCGTAGGGGCCTGTAGTGTTCCCTAGGGGCCTCTAGAGTCTCGTACAGTTCCGTAGGGTCCTGTAGGTTTCCATAAGCGCCCGCAGAGGTCTGAAGGGGCCCGTATTGTTCCATAAGGATCCATAGGGCTCCGTAGAGCTTCGTAGGTTCCCTAGAGGGCTGTAGAGTACCGCAGGAGCCAGTAGTGTTCTGTAGGGGCCCGTAAGGTTCCTTCCGTAGGGGCTGGCAGTGTTCCGTAGGGGCCTGTAGGGTTGTGTAAGTGCCCGCAGCAGTCTGTAGGAGTCTGTGGGATTCTGTAAGGTTCTGGAGGGTTCTGCAGGGTTCTGTAGGGGCCCGTAGAGTTCCGTAGTGGCTGGTAAAGTTCCGTAGGGCCCTGTGGGGTTCTGTATGGACCTGTAGGGTTCTGTAGGGGCCTGCAGGCTTCTGTAAGTGCCCGCAGGTGTCTGTAGGGTTCCATAGGGGTCTGTAGGGTTCCGTAGGCACCTGCAGTGTTCTGTAGGAGCCCATAGGGTTTTAGTGAGGTTCCGTTGTGTTGCTAAGGGTCTTGTAGAGTGCTGTCGGGTCCTGGAGTATTCTGTAGGGTTCCAGAGGGGCTCGTAGGGTTCCGTTGAAATCTGTAGGCTTCCCTAGGGGCCCGTGGAGTCCCGTAGATTTCCGTAGGGGCCTGTAGGGTTGTGTAAGTGCCCGCAGGGGTTGGTAGGAGCTTGTAGGGTGCCATAAGTTTCCAGAGGGTTGTGTAGGGTTCCGTAGGGGCCTGTGGTGTTCCCTAGGGGCCTCTAGAGTTTCGTACGGTTCTGTAGGGGCCTGTGGTGTTCCCTAGGGGCCTGTAGAGTCTCGTACGGTTCCGTAGGGGCCTGTAGTGTTCCCTAGGGGCCTGTAGAGTCTCGTACAGTTCCGTAGGGTCCTGTAGGTTTCCATAAGCGCCCGCAGAGGTCTGAAGGGGCCCGTACTGTTCCGTAAGGATCCATAGGCCTCCGTAGAGCTTCGTAGGTTCCCTAGAGGGCTGTAGAGTACCGCAGGAGCCAGTAGTGTTCTGTAGGGGCCCGTAAGGTTCCTTCCGTAGGGGCTGGCAGTGTTCCGTAGGGGCCTGTAGGGTTGTGTAAGTGCCCGCAGCAGTCTGTAGGAGTCTGTGGGATTCTGTAAGGTTCTGGACGGTTCTGCAGGGTTCTGTAGGGGCCCGTAGAGTTCCGTAGTGGCTGGTAAAGTTCCGTAGGGCCCTGTGGGGTTCTGTATGGACCTGTAGGGTTCTGTAGGGGCCTGCAGGCTTCTGTAAGTGCCCGCAGGTGTCTGTAGGGTTCCATAGGGGTCTGTAGGGTTCCGTAGGCACCTGCAGTGTTCTGTAGGAGCCCATAGGGTTTTAGTGAGGTTCCGTTGTGTTGCTAAGGGTCTTGTAGAGTGCTGTCGGGTCCTGGAGTATTCTGTAGGGTTCCAGAGGGGCTCGTAGGGTTCCGTTGAAATCTGTAGGCTTCCCTAGGGGCCCGTGGAGTCCCGTAGATTTCCGTAGGGGCCTGTAGGGTTGTGTAAGTGCCCGCAGGGGTTGGTAGGAGCTTGTAGGGTGCCATAAGTTTCCAGAGGGTTGTGTAGGGTTCCGTAGGGGCCTGTGGTGTTCCCTAGGGGCCTGTAGAGTCTCGTACAGTTCCGTAGGGTCCTGTAGGTTTCCATAAGCGCCCGCAGAGGTCTGAAGGGGCCCGTACTGTTCCGTAAGGATCCATAGGGCTCCATAGAGCTTCGTAGGTTCCCTAGAGGCCTGTAGAGTACCGCAGGAGCCAGTAGTGTTCTGTAGGGGCCCGTAGGGTTCCTTCCGTAGGGGCTGGCAGTGTTCCGTAGGGTCCTCTAGGGTTGAGTAAGTGCCCGCAGGAGTCTGTAGGAATCCGTGGGATTATGTAAGGTTCTGGAGGGTTCTGCAGGGTTCCGTAGGGGCCCGTAGAGTTCCGTAGTGGCTGGTAACGTTCCCTAGGGCCCTGTACCGTTCCGTAACTGCCTGCAAGGGTCTTTAGGCTTCCGTAGGGGCTGGTAGGGTTCCATAAAGTTCCGTGGGTTCCTGCAGAGTTCTGCAAGTGCCCGCAAGGGCCTGTAGGGGCCCACAGTGTTTCTGTCAGGTTCCGTAGAGTTCCGTAGGGGCCATAGGTTTCCGTAGCGGCTGGTAGTATTCCGTAGGGGTCTGTAGGGTTCCGTAGGCACCTGCAGTGTTCTGTAGGAGCCCATAGGGTTTTAGTGAGGTTCCGTTGTGTTGCTAAGGGTCTTGTAGAGTGCTGTCGGGTCCTGGAGTATTCTGTAGGGTTCCAGAGGGGCTCGTAGGGTTCCTTCCAAATCTGTAGGCTTCCCTAGGGGCCCGTGGAGTCCCGTAGATTTCCGTAGGGGCCTGTAGGGTTGTGTAAGTGCCCGCAGGGGTTGGTAGGAGCTTGTAGGGTGCCATAAGTTTCCAGAGGGTTGTGTAGGGTTCCGTAGGGGCCTGTGGTGTTCCCTAGGGGCCTGTAGAGTTTCGTACGGTTCTGTAGGGGCCTGTGGTGTTCCCTAGGGGCCTGTAGAGTCTCGTACGGTTTTTTAGGGGCCTGTAGGGTTCCCTAGGGGCCTCTAGAGTCTCGTACAGTTCCGTAGGGTCCTGTAGGTTTCCATAAGAGCCCGCAGAGGACTGAAGGGGCCCGTACTGTTCCATAAGGATCCATAGGCCTCCGTAGAGCTTCGTAGGTTCCCTAGAGGCCTGTAGAGTACCGCAGGAGCCAGTAGTGTTCTGTAGGGGCCCGTAAGGTTCCTTCCGTAGGGGCTGGCAGTGTTCCGTAGGGGCCTGTAGGGTTGTGTAAGTGCCCGCAGCAGTCTGTAGGAGTCTGTGGGATTCTGTAAGGTTCTGGAGGGTTCTGTAGGGTTCCGTAGGCGCCTGCAGTGTTCTGTAGGAGCCCATAGCGTTTTAGTGGGGTTCCGTTGCTTTGCTAAGGGTCTTGTAGAGTGCTGTCGGGTCCTGGAGTATTCTGTAGGGTTCCAGAGGGGCTCGTAGGGTTCCGTTGAAATCTGTAGGCTTCCCTAGGGGCCCGTGGAGTCCCGTAGATTTCCGTAGCGGCCTGTAGGGTTGTGTAAGTGCGCGCAGGGGTTGGTAGGAGCTTGTAGGGTGCCATAAGTTTCCAGAGGGTTGTGTAGGGTTCCGTAGGGGCCTGTGGTGTTCCCTAGGGGCCTGTAGAGTCTCGTACGGTTCCGTAGGGGCCTGTGGTGTTCCCTAGGGGCCTGTAGAGTCTCGTACGGTTCCGTAGGGGCCTGTAGTGTTCCCTAGGGGCCTCTAGAGTCTCGTACAGTTCCATAGGGTCCTGTAGGTTTCCATAAGCGCCCGCAGAGGTCTGAAGGGACCCGTACTGTTCCATAAGGATCCATAGGGTTCCGTAGAGCTTCGTAGGTTCCCTAGAGGCCTGTAGAGTACCGCAGGAGCCAGTAGTGTTCTGTAGGGGCCCGTAAGGTTCCTTCCGTAGGGGCTGGCAGTGTTCCGTAGGGGCCTGTAGGGTTGTGTAAGTGCCCGCAGCAGTCTGTAGGAGTCTGTGGGATTCTGTAAGGTTCTGGAGGGTTCTGCAGGGTTCTGTAGGGGCCCGTAGAGTTCCGTAGTGGCTGGTAAAGTTCCGTAGGGCCCTGTGGGGTTCTGTATGGACCTGTAGGGTTCTGTAGGGGCCTGCAGGGTTCTGTAAGTGCCTGCAAGTGTCTGTAGGGTTCCGTAGGGGTCTGTAGGGTTCCGTAGGCGCCTGCAGTGTTCTGTAGGAGCCCATAGGGTTTTAGTGAGGTTCCATTGTGTTGCTAAGGGTCTTGTAGAGTGCTGTCGGGTCCTGGAGTATTCTGTAGGGTTCCAGAGGGGCTCGTAGGGTTCCGTTGAAATCTGTAGGCTTCCCTAGGGGCCCGTGGAGTCCCGTAGATTTCCGTAGGGGCCTGTAGGGTTGTGTAAGTGCCCGCAGGGGTTGGTAGGAGCTTGTAGGGTGCCATAAGTTTCCAGAGGGTTGTGTAGGGTTCCGTAGGGGCCTGTGGTGTTCCCTAGGGGCCTGTAGAGTCTCGTACAGTTCCGTAGGGTCCTGTAGGTTTCCATAAGCGCCCGCAGAGGTCTGAAGGGGCCCGTACTGTTCCGTAAGGATCCATAGGGCTCCATAGAGCTTCGTAGGTTCCCTAGAGGCCTGTAGAGTACCGCAGGAGCCAGTAGTGTTCTGTAGGGGCCCGTAGGGTTCCTTCCGTAGGGGCTGGCAGTGTTCCGTAGGGTCCTCTAGGGTTGAGTAAGTGCCCGCAGGAGTCTGTAGGAGTCTGTGGGATTATGTAAGGTTCTGGAGGGTTCTGCAGGGTTCCGTAGGGGCCCGTAGAGTTCCGTAGTGGCTGGTAACGTTCCCTAGGGCCCTGTACCGTTCCGTAACTGCCTGCAAGGGTCTTTAGGCTTCCGTAGGGGCTGGTAGGGTTCCATAAAGTTCCGTGGGTTCCTGCAGAGTTCTGCAAGTGCCCGCAAGGGCCTGTAGGGGCCCACAGTGTTTCTGTCAGGTTCCGTAGAGTTCCGTAGGGGCCATAGGTTTCCGTAGCGGCTGGTAGTATTCCGTAGGGGTCTGTAGGGTTCCGTAGGCACCTGCAGTGTTCTGTAGGAGCCCATAGGGTTTTAGTGAGGTTCCGTTGTGTTGCTAAGGGTCTTGTAGAGTGCTGTCGGGTCCTGGAGTATTCTGTAGGGTTCCAGAGGGGCTCGTAGGGTTCCTTCCAAATCTGTAGGCTTCCCTAGGGGCCCGTGGAGTCCCGTAGATTTCCGTAGGGGCCTGTAGGGTTGTGTAAGTGCCCGCAGGGGTTGGTAGGAGCTTGTAGGGTGCCATAAGTTTCCAGAGGGTTGTGTAGGGTTCCGTAGGGGCCTGTGGTGTTCCCTAGGGGCCTGTAGAGTTTCGTACGGTTCTGTAGGGGCCTGTGGTGTTCCCTAGGGGCCTGTAGAGTCTCGTACGGTTTTTTAGGGGCC